>NW_005187604.1:838677-877044 GCF_000239375.1 Pundamilia nyererei
TTTTGGAGTGGCACAAATAATTTGTGTGGCATCAAATTTAATGCAGAACAGCTGATTGTCCTGTAAATAGTTTGAAATGTTTGTTTAAAAGCGCATTGGCTGCATTAAAAAAATCAACAACTTTGCAGCTACCAGACCTCATACTCATAATACAAGTCAGAGCTTATATATATAAGCTCTGACTTGTATTATGAGTATGAGGTCTGGTAGCTGCAAAGTTGTTGATTTTTTTAATGCAGCCAATGCGCTTTTAAACAAACATTTCAAACTATTTACAGGACAATCAGCTGTTCTGCATTAAATTTGATGCCACACAAATTATTTGTGCCACTCCAAAAGATAATTTCTGTCCACTATGAGATAAAGGAGAACAACAGCCTGATACCTGCAGTCCTGACAACAGGAGATGTATCACTCCTGTAGCACCTGTAACATTCAGCAGTCGCTTCATTGTTCTGACACACACAACAAAACTATTGACTACAATACACACTCACTTCACAAGATTTGCGCTAAACGTCTCAAATCTCTCACATCTCAAAACACCACCCTCACTCCTAAAACTTCCCCCCGTTTCTTAACAACTAGATGCCACGTTGCCATATCATTTTTTCATTGGTCGACATGGACGAATATGAAAGGGTGGGTTTTTTGGTTTTGTTTTTGCTCACAGGCAGAGAGTGCTTTCGAGCGTTTTCCTTATAAAACGCTGTTTTTACCGTTTCTTCCCGCAGTAAATATAAACAACGATAAAATTCAGGAAGAAAACCAAACATTGCATATATTTTTATCATAACTCTGGTTTTACGTGGCCTATCAACACAAAATCGAAACTGGTATAAAGTCCACACTTTTTCCATCAATTGTTCCGTCTCTCCTGCTCACATCTCCAATGGTTGTACACGTTGTCATTAACTTTGCTTCACTCCACATCAGCCACGCCGCTTTGCTAGCTAAAACACCAGTGTCGACACAAACAGACGCTGTCATAGCCTGTCAACCACGTTGATTAGCTGCGTTGATACGAATGTGAATCGCATTATTGGCTGGACTATGGGATAAGGTGGCATCGTTCTAATCCCATACAGGAGCAGCCAGTCACTTACTGACTAACACCGCAAAACAGAATTGTTAAAGTATTAATTTTAATTTCAATTCAGGTTAGATGGTTTTTTTTGTGCGCAACGCAGATTTTCTGTGCGCAGAGACCGTGCCAGCAGTGCGCAATTGCGCACGTGCACAGCTTAGAGGGAACATTGGTCCTGACCAAACTGAAGGTTGGTCCTACACAACTCAAACTGTTGACATTGAATCAAAAGCAGGGGCAACAGGATAGGAACAAAAGCTGTTTTGTTTTCTGCAGAAATAATGGCTGTACCACAGCATTAACATCTAGATGACTTTACTGATAACAGATCATTAAAAGCACCCAAATCAACTGCCAGATTTTTTTTTATTATTTTCAATTATGAAACATCACATCCTTCCACCGCTCAGTTCACAGCTGGTCATGTTTTTGCTGGACATCACCGATTTACATGTTTTTGTTATAGTCAGTAAGGCTGTTATAGTTAATGACAGTTATTAACTGACCTTATATCCAAATATCGCCGTTTGTATGCAGCTATTCAACCAAATCTTTAGTTGTCCAATTTTTTTAAATGACTCTCTTGAAGCTGTATCATAGTTTTAAATAAACCAATTCATATTTTAGGATATTATTAGACATTCATTTTGCATAAGGCTGCCGGCCAGCTGTGCAAGGCAAAATAAAACGCTTTGAAGGGAATGATTGTGTAGCCCGCGTGCATATTCACCGACACAGGTTGTAGGACTTATAATAGCACGTCGGTGTGGGCCCGCATCTTAAATGGAGGTAACAGGTCAGTTCCAGTAATGTGCTATGCAGTTGCGGGGGAGGACAGGTTTGGAAAATTTGACCCATGCAGGACACGAGTATTTGGTCTTTGCAGACTGAAATGATGTAAGTTCTACATTTATTTGCATATAGAGTGGGGAAATGAAATCCAATCAAAAGTGGCCACTCAAGACACATGTGGAGATGCATTCTAATGCCAGGTGTGAACTGGTGTGCTTGGAGCTGTCCGCTTTGATCAGATCTCCCAAGATGCATGTTAATGCCAATTCTGAACAGGGTTTTAAAAGCTGCTGCACATCATTAAGGCAGTGCATTAATGTGATTTAGATAGGGTTTGTCTTTATAAGCCATTAGGTATTGGTGCTGAGGGTAGCTAACGTCTGAATGTATAGTTATTCTAATATTTAATGTGTTAGGGGGAATTGCAAAAAATTCCTGGGATGACTGGTGACTAATGAGGACTGGATAGGAAGCAACACTAAGGTTCATTTTAGTTGGTCTTTCTTTAGTTAAAGCTGCAGATCCTACAGGTGATATTTCATAGTCACTGATCTTGATGATTATTCACTTATTAAACCTTGACCACTGGAGCTCTATTATCTGCCTAGTGAACACAGAATATTCAATAAGGGCTACTAACACCAAAGTACATTTGTGAAACCAATAAAGAAACATACTTTTTTACCATTAAAAGCCACTATTGCTTTAACTTGTATCTCATTTTTAAACAGCAGTCTATCTATGCGTGTGTTTATATGGCAAAAACCCAGTTTGACTGCTGTTGGTTCAAATCCAGTCGAGTAAATCAGTTTAATTTTGAATATGCTGCTGCTCTCTGCCTGTAATGACTGGTATAATTATTTTTAATGGTGTGGAAACCTCTTAGTAAACAGAGTTCATACTCTGGATTTGTGTCCACAAAGCAAAGTTCAGCCACGTGTTACAGTTTCAAAAAAGTAGCTACTGTAAATAATTACCGACATTTATTTGTTAAACAGTAAGTATGGACGTATAAAGTGTGAAAGAATGTGCATGTTTCCTTTTTTTATTTGCTTCCCCCCTACATTTTTACCAAAAAAATGTACCTTTTGGAGGATAAAAGCCCACAGCTAGACAGGTACTTTGTACAAGTGCATTAAATTTGAACCTTTTTCAGTCTGTCTTTGATCCTTTAAACAATGCTACAATCATCAGAGAATTGTTCCGCAGTAAGGACCTCACGGCTTCCTACCTAACACAAATCGCGTGTTTGATCGGGCAGGAACACGACTGCCAGGGAAAGAACCCCGTGGCTTTTCTCTGCACCGCCTGGGCAGCTCAGTTGGTGGATTGTTTTAATTAACTTTACTGTATCTTTAGCTCAGAACTAGTGTAATACATCTTTCTGAACTAGGCCTTTCTTAGCATCCAAGTGCATCTACTCTCATTAGTTCTTGGTAGAGATCATCTTTGAGATTTGTACATTTTGAACTATACTGTATTTGTCAAATATACTGCTTTTGTGAGATGGTGGTTGTTGCTATAGTTACTGCAGCTAGTGGTTAAGAATACAGAGCCCAGTGGCTGAGTTAGACAAAATGGCAAAAAAGGAAAGGACTGTTTTTTGCGGTACTGTGTCTCGGTGTGCACCTTATTAGAGACAAATGAGGCAATTTCTTTCCCTATTTACAGCATGCAGTATGTACACAGTATATTACATACAGATAGACAGCACACTTACAGCTATATTACTTGTGGGCAAAAGGCAAATAACATCATTCCATCTGTTTCTTTCCTTTCTCCAGATTGACTGGCCAGCTCCGCAGGACAAGAAGAGGGAATGTGTTGCCAAGGGCAAAAACAACCAGGTAATGTAGAACTCAGTTGACGTGGCTGTTGGGGTTACCTGCCTTGCTCAAGGGCAGCGCAGCAGTAGCTTCTAAGACAATCATTTCTAAGAGCATGAAAACATTACTCACTCCTCTACTCACTCAATTACAGTTTATCAAACCGGTCTGGGATTTCAGACTGGAAAGCTTCCAGTCATTACATTAGCACACAGAGAACGTACATCTTCCAGGCAGGGTCAGCAACTTTTAAGGTGGTTCAGTGTGTGTGTTTTACGTTAAGCAACAAAAGAGATACTGAAGTCTTTCTCCAACAATGATGGAATGTTATGAAAAATTGGTTGCACTGCAAGGCAACCTGCTTTTATATAACCCATTTTACAATTATAACAAACACAAGTAAATAAAACACATTTTGTTTTTTGTCAAGGGTTGAATAAAAAGATTAACAGTAATCCTGTATCTGTGTGGGAAAGTTACAGTACATGTAAACAGCAGCTGTTTAGCTTAGCCTAACACTAACAGAGGAAGTGGAGGGAAACAGCTGACATGATGCTATCTACTATTGTGTAACTGTGATTTTACATGGGTTATTTCTTACGTTACTAAGCAACCCAGTATATAACATGTCTGTGGTTTATTTCATATGAATTAAGTAGGCAACAAACAGCTAGCGTGTTGGCTAGCTAGCTGTAGAGGAGCTAACAGGTTGTTTCCAGGCTATAAATATGACAAGCTAAGCTCACCTCTGGCTGGCCATACCTTTATATTGATGAAGACAGACAGACTGCAAACCACTGTAAAGCAATTTTTGTTGTTCTTGTTGTTGTTTTCAAGAGGGTGGAGTGCTAGCAAGGTAAATTCATCAACTCTATAATTGTACTGCACAGATCCCAGCAAGTGCCTAATAGCCTAGCACACAAAAAATACTAGATTTTCCATTCACCACAACTGGAGCACAGGCAGATCATTTCAATTAAAAACGTAGGAAGGTCATGCTGAAGGGTGCAGCCACCTTTGTCAGCATCCACCTGTTTGTAAAACTGTCCAGACACCTTAAAATGTAAACATTTAAGGCTTTTAGACAACTTAAAAAGGTGTATTAAAAAACAATACTATGTACAGTTGTTATGCAGAAGGAATTACTTTAAAAAGAGCATCAATTTTTGTACCAAACTGACAGATTGTAAGTATTTTTCCATCTGTTATAAAACTGGGCAACCTTGGAGCTATGGAGAAACTTCCAAGTGGCCACTAAAGGAACTGCAGTTTGTTTGTTTTTTACTTTTTTTTTTTATTTGCTTCTTCAGTCCCCAAGGTTTTCCATTATAGCGTTGTCTTCTTACCTATTTCTATAACAAAAAGCTATTTTTAATACATGTATTTTTTCTTGATATGACATATAAAAGATGTAACACAGTAATCCCAAACAAACCTCAATAGGTCTTTTGGTTTTGAAAATTTTGTTACAATTATATTCAGCACTGTAATAATACTAAAATTCAGCATCCTCCAGTTCTCACCACCAGTTATGATACATTTGTAAACTGTGTAAATTGGTCCCTGCTAGCTCTGCACTTTAGGCTCAGCAAAAACCTCTCACTGCTTAGGAAGCATGATCTGCAAGAAGTCATGTTAAATATTTTATAGAAGCACACAGCGCTTTTTGAAATAAAGCTAAAGCTTCTCTTGATCAGTCGTAACTTTTGATGGGGTTTGAAGGAGTAAGGGCGTAATAGTTCACTGGAGTGCAATAGCAGCAGCAGTAGCACTTCTTTAACTAAAACGGCCTCCAACTGAAATTAGTGCAACTGGAGATTTAAAAAGACTCAAGCAATTTTAAATATTCATTAGAACCTAATGCATACTCAAACTTTACCTTCTGAAGATCGAAAACTCCTCTTTCTATAGTATGCTGGGCTGTTATGGAGAGAGCTGTAAACATTCCTTTTGTTCTTCATCTGCTGATCTACTATCTACTATAAAAATACCTCACAGTGCTTTCATGTGTTAATTTACTTACTACGTAGGAATCACCATATGGCATTTAAAAATGCCTGTTGTTACATTTAATTGGTTTTCTTTTTATGTAGCATTGTAGTTTGATGGAGGACTATCTGCCAGAAACATCTCATGCTACATCAGCGACTGCATTGAGCTGAAAACCTAAATTTAAAAACATCACATTGTTCATATTACTGCCTCGAGACAGAGATATTGTTTTGAAGCTCGTTGGAGGGCAAGATAAACTTGGTGTACTGATTTATTTACTACAGTAGAATGACTCATTGTGAGCGTCTGTTTCCATTTCCATTCAAAGAGATTTATTCTTCGTCACAGTGCAGACAATAACGAGCACTTCCCATGAATGATTCTGATATTTAGACACATATTTTTTTAAATGTATCGGCATCTTTCTCATTTACTTTAATGATTCTGTTGTTTCACCACCTTGAGTGTATCCTAAATTGGGCACTGGACTGTCACGTTTATATTGACTGATATCAAAGTAAATCATCAAAGTAAATGTAGGCCATTTTGCACCTTCTTAATACATGAATTTATCTGGAAGCATTTTCAAGTTTGGTGAGGATCCAGAAGAATTCACAGCAAAGCTTTGGAGTAAAGCTAAATCTCAGAGGATGTGTTAAGTATTCTGAAAGTCTTTGTGGTGGAATAGGTTTCTCCCCTTAGCCGAGGATAAAACTGCTCCGATTGCCTTTCAAATAACTCCTCGTCACTCTCTCACAGACCGAGTGTTTCAACTACATCCGTTTCCTCCAGAGCTACAACCACACGCTCCTCTACACCTGCGGCACCTACGCCTTCCAGCCCAAATGCACTTACGTGGTAAGTACACGTGTAGCTCCCTAGATAGCAAGTCACAGCGAGCCTGTGCTGACAGGTGTCTACTTGAGATTTCTGCCACCTGACCTGAGGCAAAGACCACTGTGTGACAAAATAAAAATAAATGCAATGAAAAATAAGCATCTCAGGCAAAGGTTAGCCCAACGTGTGAAGGCCCGTGCGCGTACACGTGCACGCATATCGTGTGACATTGATGCAACAAGACAACATGGCGAGCTGTGAAGATCTGGTCCTTGCAACGGACAGACAGACCTTGCAGCTGTGCAATGTAGGTCAATACGTACTGATGATCCTCATTATGTGCGTGTGAATCTTTGCACGTTTGCAGAATGCAGATTCTTTTACCCTCAACGCTGCAGCCCTGGAAGATGGGAAGGGAAAATGCCCGTATGATCCCGCCAAGGGGCACACTGGCCTTATAGTGGGTAAGTATAGCCATGTATATATTCATGTGTGAGTAATAGTAGTAAAGGTTTTTGGATCTTTCTGAACGGATTTAGGATTGTTAAAGAGTCACTTTATCCCAAAAAGCAAGACAAATCCCTAGGTGGAAATTCATTGACTTCTATTATCAACAAAAACACACAGTCAGCTTCTGTTGTTCCATCTCAGCAGTTTGTATACTGAAGGGAACAACCCCGCAGTTTTTACAGCTCTAAAAGAAGCATTAAATGTCCATCAAATCTCGACAAACTGCTCATGCAGAATTTCCCATCTGTTTTCTCGCCATACTGTTGCTCTGAGAGTCCAAAAGTCCAGTTTAACTTGCACGCTGCATTCCCTTCACTGCGGACAGCTTCAGTGAACCTACAGGCGCCCATTCACCATCCTGCATTTGTGTTTCCCAGCTGAACCACTGACCCTCTCCCATTGTAAGCCGGTACAATAGTCACTAAAAAAGAATGAAACTAAAGCTTGCATTTTGTTGGTACAGATAAGGAGCTGTACTCGGCAACACTCAACAACTTCCTGGGTACAGAGCCAGTCATTCTGAGAAACCTGGGCCAACAGCATTACAGCATGAAGAGCGAATACTTGCCTGCTTGGCTCAATGGTAAGATTTTCTTTTTTTTTAATGAACACATAAGGCAAAGAAGAAAGAAATTATGAGCCCAAAGCTGAAGAGGAAAAACAGGGTGGGACGAAAAAGAGAATAGCAGGAGCAAAAGTCTTTTGTCCTGGGAGATTCTCACATGGATCCGGCTGTTGAACGATGCTTCAGATATTTAGCAAATTCTAAATAAATTCTAATATACCAGAAAATATTACATTTTCTGTTAAAAGTCAAGCCATAATCTGTAAATTAAGGCTGTAAATAAAAATGTGGAGCAACTGAGGCCAAATATAAAACACAATAAAGATGAACTACACAACAGGTTTCTGCACACTGTTAGTCTGTTAGTCTTGTAGGTAGTTATTTATATATGTGTAAGAAACCCGCTTTTCATCCTGTGTGAATCAATCCCAGCTGCTGTGTTCAGAAGAAAGATGAAGAAAAATGTCAAGTCATGCATACTTTTGTTTGAATTAAACTATAATATTCAGTCTTTTTCCCCCAAGTTACAACATTACTGACAAATTAAACTTGTATTCCATTTTTTAAAAATCACAATAGAGGGAGATAACATTCACTTCCTTTTAACAGAGTTTCATAAAAAAAAGAGCAGGAAACATGCAAAAGAACAAGAGAAAGAGAACTGAGTTGCAGGAAATGAAGACCGCGCCTGGGCTGCAGCGAAGGACGTTATCTCTTGAGGGGGGGCTGAGTGGGGGGAGAGGAGCCAGGCACTTGGACAGAATTGAAGAAGAGAGGAGAGGATGAAATCACAGCAGGAAAAAATATGTGATGGAAAGACAGATATGAGGATTGCTGATGAAAAGATTGAGGGACTGATGAGGGGAACGGAGGAGGGAGAGAGGGAAGAGGAACATACAGCTGAGGCAGGGCTTTGGACTGATATGTCCATTCATTATTCATGCTAATACAGAGCTTTTATTAAAAAGCAGACCTGCAAGGAAGCAAGCCTCATCTTAATTTAAGCAATTCTGACCAGCCTAAAAGCATTTAATTGGCCTGGGTTTCAGCTGAGAGTTGTAGTGCACTGTGATGATTTAAAAGGCGGCTTCAGAGGCTTTAATACTGAAAACACCAGTCCATCTGGGGAACCACGGTGTCCTTGCAATTTAAAAAAAATACACGTTTGCATAAAAATTGTAGAATTTAAAGCCTCCAGCAGCTCGAGTCCAAAACTGTCTCTATCTGCAGTTGCACATTCAGAACGTAATGAGGAGTACAATCTGAGAAACAGAACGGTGTCTAGAGAAAGTAAAAACGCGCATGCACGCAAACACACACACACACACACACAGAAAATGGACCATTAACAAAAAGGTAGAGACACAGAGAGTAAAAATGGCCAAGAAGAAGAAGAGCGATGACAGAAAATGACAGAAGACAAAGAGGTGAGAAAGGGTGTCAGGGAATGAAATAGAGGTGTCAAGCTTTTGTGCTTACACCTGTTTTTGTTGTGATTCAGTCCTGCAGGGCGAGGCTGTCTCCGTGTTTCCATGTAAATATCTGATTCTGATTGTGTGTGTTGCATGTGCAGAGCCTGACTTTGTGGGCTCAGCCCTGGTGAGGGAGAGCAGCGGCAGTAAAGAGGGCGACGACGACAAGATCTACTTCTTCTTTACCGAGCGAGCCATGGAGCTGGATTGCGACACCGAGCCCAACGTGGCCAGGGTGGCTCGCGTCTGCAAGGTAACGCCTGACGCAGCGGATAATCAAAACTGATCCCAGAACAGATTCAATTAAGAATCTCCTAGTAGCGCCTTAACCTGGCACCTGTGGGCGTTTATTAATTGGGAAAAACACAAACTCATTCAAACAGTAATCAATCTGTAAGTGCACAGGGACGGATTTGACTGCAGAATTGTAGTTTCATGCACACTTGACTGGAAATCAGCTGTTTTGCATTTTCTCCAGCTGTTTTGGCAGCTGTTTCTGAGCACTTAATAATGTGAGGCAGCACTTGCTAACAGTTACAGGCTTCAGCTGGAGGCGCCCATATAAGGAAGCAACCAACAGAATTGATTGAAATGATAAACAGCATATAGAGTAAATACATCGACTATGCAGAGTTTTCATTATAGGTACAAATTGGAAAGTAAGTCTCTCCTGGTTGTTCACTCAGATGCATTAGCAACTCGCCACTCGTCCTAGCAAAGCAGTGATGAAAGATTTATACCTCCACAATACCCTTAACCCAACCTTGTCAAATAAAGAGTAGTGGTCAAATCTCATCAATGACTCCACAGCAGCTCATGTTGTCATTGGTGCAGCATTTAAACTGATCATTAATTATGATTCAATTTATGTAATAAAACCTGTTCAGATTGATTTTGTCATTAGTTGCCTTTACCAAGGACTATACTCACAAACTACAATGAGCCTGAAGGTAACAGCACATGGATCAGTGTTAGATATATTGCTAACATTAGCTAATTAGCGCTTGTCTTTGCTTTGATAATGAAGAATTTCTTGTCACAGTGTCACAGAATTAGTGACTCAGATAGACCACTTTCTCGGGTATATATGTCCAACTGCTCATTAATGACAATTATCTAGTCAGCTAGTCACATTGGAGCAATTCAGCGCATTCAGGCATGTTGGCATGGCCGAGACGACCTGCTGAAGTTCAATTTGAGCATCAGAATGGAGAAGAAGGATGATTTAGGTAACTCTAAGCATGGCGTGGTTGCTGCAGCGAGACCGGGTGGTCTGAGCATGTCCATCCCTTTATGACCACAGTGTCTCAAAATCCAAATGGCCACCTTTGGGATGTGGTGGAGATTCTCATCATGGATGTGCAGCCGAAAACTTTGCAGCAACTGTGTGATGCTGTCGTGTCAACAAAGAATGTTTCCAGTATCTTGTCGTTGAAGAGTTAGGGCAGTTCTGAGTGCAGAAGGGGCTCCAACCAAGTACTACTAAGGTATAACTAATAGAGTATCTGGAGAATAAGTATTTGGCTGCCTGTTTTTTTTATATGCTTTCATCCCGATGGCGCTGTGTTTGTATCACAAGACCTAAACATTATAAAAGAAGAAGTGAGTCAGAACTGCCTTTGTAGTGACTAAAAACCAGAGTGGATGCTGTATGAAGATCACAAGTGCCCAGATTTTGCAGTTTGTTCACATATCTGTTTATCTTCTAGAACTGCTTTCACAACACAAAACTGAGCGCACACAAATGAGTAGCGAGATAACGTGGGAACCACATCTGTTTACTTAAATGAACTTTTTCTTTAGAGGCTTAAAAGCTCAGTAGCAATCATAAAACCTCCAGCTCAAGCATCAAGAGCACATTTAGTCAATGCCAAACCTCCCAAGCAACCGGCATACAAGTTTGAATTAAACAGCATTGCTCTGTTCATGAGCATTTGAAGTTTTCATGATCATATGAACATGTTCTGCTATAAAAATACTGAAAAAACCCACAACGTCTGCACAAAGCCAGCTGTCGCGTGTTTTTGTAACAAGAGCAACAGAACTTCAGCTCACTGCCAGTTTACTAACAATGTGCTACACAGAGACAGTTGCACTGACATAGATGTATTTGGTAATTAATGCATTAATTTGCTTAATGAATGGCCTCATTAGGACAACTGATTAGGTTTGATACACCACAGTGATTATGGCCAGACACAGACAGAGGTGATTTCTGCTATGAGGCGAGTCGGCGAGAGTTGAGACGTTCAGTTACCGTTACAGAAGTAGAGTGTCACGTTACACTTACTTATGCTGCCATGTAATCTTAGCATCTTTTAAACCAGGCAAACTATAAAAGCTGGAGACAGATTGCTAATAGTCGATGGAGATGTATGTAATTTAGTGTTGAATATATGCTCTGGTTTATGGGAAGCGCCCTTTAATGTCTGCGAGGATGAACAATAAAGCTCTCTGAATGAAATTAGAAACAGATGCTGTTACATGATGTGTACTACAGCAATGAATAATTCAGCACATTCTGCTTATACCCCTATTACAGCAGGAGCACAATATCTGTCTCATTGCTATAAAATGAGCATTTTTGTGTTTTCCTTTTTCTTTTTTTCACATCTGCAATCACTGAGGACAATAAAAATGAGAGGAATGAAGCAAATGCGTCTCTTTTGCGCCCACAGAGCAATACAGAAATAGACCGCTCGTCAATATAGATTCCATTTTTATTGTAAAAGTTAATATTGTTAGTGCCTTTATCTTCAATTTTCTCGGGTAGACCTGAACGTCTCAGGCTATAAAAGCTCTTTCAGATCCTTTTTTCAACATGACAGAAGCTCAGTCAGCCAACTGATGCGAAAAAAATTTCGTATGTATATTCAGAGTAATTACAGTGTATTTACTCGGATGATATTTGGCTTTTGTGGGGTGAAGGCGAGGCCAATGAAATGCAGAATTCGTGGCAGCCTAACAGGAAGGAGAGAGAGAGGCCAGCAAGCTCAAAGCGAGCCACACAATACTTTGTCACGGTAGAGTTTTGGTGTGTCTAAGAACTAAAACGTATTCAGTGTTGTGTGTGTAACAGTGGGCACCATTTGGTAACCATGGCGATACTTCTACATTCAGCATGTGACTGTGGGGCTTTTACCCGGATAAGAAAGCAGAGGGCTGCTGTGTTGGTATCCTCTGTTAAGATCATTAAATAGACACAGTAATCATCCCACAGTATTTCCACAGTGCATCCTGCTTCTGCAGACTTGTTATTAATTATCATGTACAATCGCTTAATAACAATCAATAGGAGTCGTTTCTTGATAAGCTGCTGGAGCCATCAGAGAACGTGCGTACATACAGGGAGTGCTATACTAAAGTAAAGAAGTAAAGTTTAGTATTTAAAACTAAAATTCAAGAATAGATTTTTTTTTTATTTCAAACAGTTAAAAAAAAACAACTCTTTGGTTTTAATCGGCTACTTGATTAAATATCAAGTGGAAACTGAAAAATCCTCTCTGAACATGTTTTAAAACGATTAAAAGTAAAGTACTCTCTTTCATCGGATCAGGTCAGATCGAGTCTTTTAATCTTTGAATCTTTGAATTTCTATTAAGAAAAGAAATGCCATTGTCGGTGTACGTGCACTGAAGTTTTCACATCACATCAGCTGGATCTGAACTAGGCAAAGCAAGTATGCTGTCACAAAGTGACTGCAGTGCTTAGTCTTCTTAAAACGAGATTAAATGTTTCTTGCTTCAGAAAACAAATATGAAATCCGTCCACTGGTCCCAAACCTTGCTGTTATTCGTATTAAGTCGTATTTATGTTTATATTAAAGTGTTACTGAATGCAAACGGTGGGTTAAAAAAATAAGCATTAAAAAAATCCTAAAATAATAATCGTTAGTCATAAATAAGATTTGATTTGTGCTCTCTCTCAGGGCGATCTGGGTGGAACCAGGACCCTGCAGAAGAAGTGGACCACCTTCCAGAAAGCCCGGCTGGAGTGCTCCCTCCCAGAGCGTCACGTCTATTTCAACAACCTGAGAGCCGTCTTCACCCTGCCGGGGCAGGACTGGCGGGGGACCACCTTCTACGGCATCTTCCACGCTCAGTGGTAAGTCGGAACGACAGCGGTGCAAAAGAGACCGCAGACATCACTTTGTTTCAGACTAAAACCCAAATAGATGTAAGTTAATTGCCACATATGCTATCAGCTGTCATCTGCCAACCTGTCAGCCTCTTACTCAAACCAATGGTCACTCTGAGAGGATGGCTCTAATTATGTACTTTGCGTGATTAGGTATTTCCTGCGTAATGAGGCCTTTAGCTGACATTAATGTGAGTTACTTTGAGAGAATACGAGTTGAGTGTCCCTGAAAATGTTTTACTGCTTTTATTAGAGATTAAACGTCTCATGGTTTTAATTTAGCTTTGAACGATGGTGGGTGCATTTTCCAAACATATTACATCAGCTTGTCGAGCATTCATTTTCACGGCAAGACAAAGGTCTTTAAAATCATGCATGACTCCAAAGTGATCGGTCCAATCAAAGTATTTATATATCTTGTTTTAGCAACTGCTTTATTTTATAGGAGCAGAAATCCACCCTGAGTAAATCAGATGTCCCGTGAACACACCGTGCTGTTGTCCACTCGCTGCTGTTCATTTCAAACACAGTGGGATGAAAATTAAGTCATTTTGAGCGCAATAATTAAACTACAAACTGTTAATTAAAAGGGTGTTGACAGTCATGATTCAGCTGTGAGAAGTTACTCCAGCATTATTAGCGGAGTAAAGACGGCTGTTTGTTGGGCATCACGGCAGCGTGTTAATGAGCTACTAATCAACAAAGAAACTGGAGCGAGGGCGGAAGGTTGTCCTCAGAAAGTTGGAAACGTTCTCTGTCTCCAGGCAGCGCCCTTTGATGTGAGTCTTTTGTGCTCTTCAGTAAGATATCATATCGCAAACTGAACCGGCTTTGAACTTCCAGCTTTGTTTCTTGCTCGGAGTTCCTTCTGCTGCTTGAAAAGAAAAAAAAGAGCCTAATCCCCTCGTTCTTTCTGTGTGTGACTTGCTGGGGTTTCCTTAAAGCCCCCTGGCTTTGATAGAGATAACATTAAGATAATTGGACATTATGTAAATGATGACTCGGGAGCTCAAGCCATAATGTGACTGAATAGGGCTGCGTTTTAACTCGCTAAGACATCGGCACTGTCCTTTGGTTGTGACGTTGACCTTATAAACCCGCAGCTCTGTCACACATTAACAGGAGGAGCACTGTTCTGAAATGGAAGAGGACATCGCATCATATGACTTCATGAACTCGGCCTTTCAGAAAACAAAACACACATTGCAAAGAAAAAATGGAGAGAGCGTTTAAAGCTAAATAGCAATAGCTGTAAATTCGGACTTTGCTACTTTTCTGACTTGCTCAAACTTGCTCTGCATCTAAAGGTCAAAGGTCACTCTTTCGAGGATGCCAATGTTCACATTTTGGACAGAGACAACAGATGGTTTGAAAGAGGAGTGAAAGAAGCCGTCTATGTCCACTGTGAACAACCATCTTTGAACAGAGGGCGGGGCTTACAACACCAACTGTCTGCCATCTATAATCCAGTTTTGAGATCCCTTCTCTGGCACCTTAACACCCACTCGCACCCTGGGTCATTTGTTCTCAGTAAATCGCATCATAGGGTGGGGCCAGGTTTCACAGCGGGTTCACCCAAAACCTTTGATTGTGGCCATGTCCACACTAATATGTTTTCGTTTGGAAACGCATGTTTTTCTCTCCGTTTTTGCCTTCCGTCCACACTGAGACGGCGTTTTTGGTCAAAGAAAACGCAGCGTTTTGAAAAACCTCGCCACAGCGGATACATTTGAAAACACCGTTTTCACGTCGCAGTGTGGACCGCGACACCCGGAGCCTTTTTGAAAACGATGACGTATTCTAGTCATATAATGCAGTCATGTGACCAATTAAACAAAGACAGCGGAGGGCATTATACAGCAGTTGTTTTGTTTGCTCTCAATTTTGACAGCCCTATTAAAGATTAATATCAGTTTGTACATGCTCCAGATAGCACTTTTGCAACTTTGTACTTTTGTGTTACTCGCAGAAACAACTCCTCATTGTCTGGCCGATTAAAAAAACTCAGTCATTTTCCAAAGAGCCGGAAAGTAAATAAACAGCAGACAGAAATGACACAGGTTGAATTGTCTTACATTTCACTCATGCGTAATACAGGAACGTAGCGTTTTCGATGGTTTCAGTGTGGATGAACAACTGGTCGGAAACGCTTGAAAACAATAGTGTGGAGCGTTTTTAAACGAAAACGCTGTTTTCAAATTGATCCCGATTAGTGTAGCCGTTTTCACACCTTGGATCATGTGATTAGGTAGAGGATCAATAGGGGGTGCAGGACCCTTTTGGGGACACTCCCACAGGGCTTAAATTTGTTTAGAACTGAAGAAGCTTCTCGGATGAGAGGTGAAACGTCTTCAAGGAAACTTAAAGAAGTCCAGACGCTTTTCTTTCCAAGCTCCTTAGAATGCTCACAGTTATATGCCTGTCTGTCAGTGCCTCAGTTTGAGAGTGGAATTAAAAAACGAGTGGAGGGGGTAGTTTCATTCCGGTGAATGAGCATGGAAATTAAAGATATTCGTGAGATATCAAGTAAAAGTATAATTTAATGTGTCTGTGTCAGACGTCAATACCCAATTTGAGTCCCACTTGGATGTCTGAAAATGTGTTGGGGGGAAAAAAAATTTTTGAAGAGCTCCCGAATCCCCGACCTCACCATTAAATGAAATGCATTTCCTGAGTCACGGCACTAATTGATGGATTTCACTGGCGTATGAAGGAACCCTCGTGCATGTGCATCAATTTGTGCCTCACCATGGAAACAGTGGAGATGTGTCAACAAATCAGTTTTAGACCATACATTTAATATCTATTTACTACATTGTGATTACCGGGAGGGTCGTTTATAAGCAGCACGCTTCACTGCCTGGTATTTTTGGATTCTGCTATTTTTAAACGTACATGTTCACATCCTGTTGAGTGTGTCTCGCTGACTTGTACGACAGGTAATTTGTCTCGATTATTACTGCCACACATCACCGATTCCCCCATGTTGCTGCCATGTTCCAGGGGTGACGTGGACGTGTCAGCTGTGTGTCAGTACCAGATAAGTAACGTGAAGGAGGTGTTCAAAGGGTCCTACAAGGAGTACAGAGAGGCGTCCCAGAGGTGGGGACGCTACACGGGTTCTGTCCCCACACCGCGGCCGGGATCGGTAAGAAACTGCCCATGTCAATGTTTACATTTTTGATCAAGTTGTAGACAGCTTCACAGAGCAGGAAAATAGTCCCTATGGGATAGTTAAGGAGGGAGGGAAAATGGGTGATGTGGCGTAGCTTGGAGGCCAAGGACATAATGATCCAGCGCCACAGGAAAGGAAGGAGAGGAAGGGGTGTTAGCAGGCGGAGGTGAGAGCCAGTGCGAAGCAAAACTGAAGAAGAGGAAGGGGTGGAGGGAGGGCACTGGTTTGTAAGCCAGCTAACCGTGCCAACCTGTATCAGCTGCAGCTAAGAAGTTTCCTCCTCTTCCTCTTTCTCCTTCCTGGCCCTCTTACTTTCTCCTCATATCCTTCTCCCTTCCTTTCCCCGCTTCATTTCCCTCCCCTGTCCCTCCTTCTTTTCTCTCTTTACTGCAGTGTATAACCAGCTCAGACAGGGAGAACGGCTACAACAGCTCCCTGCAGCTGCCTGACGCCACGCTCAACTTTGCCAAGAAGCACCCTCTGATGGAGGACAAAGCTCTGGGCCGCCTCCTGCTGCTCACCAAGGGCGTCAACTTCACGAGGCTGGCGGTGGATCGTGTCAGCGCCCTGGACCAGAGGCCGTACAACATGCTCTTCATCGGCACAGGTAATGAATCGTGATGCTGGCATGGGTGTTTGGCTAAAACACTGATGTTTTTATTGGGGGGAAAACGCATCACCAATCGTGTACACTCCCTCCTCAGAGCCTATTCCCACTGCTCAACTGTTTACACTGCACACACTTCTCCCATCCCTGGCACTTCAACAAGAAAACTCTGATTGCTTCCATTGCTACACTTAAACTGAAGCAATAATTCAAGTCTTTTAATGCCCCCTACCCCTCCAGCGACTTCTCGGCTGCTTTCAGCGCTTCCACTTCAACTGTCACTTCAGCTAATTTTTGCTCTTTAACTAACGGCCCGAATGCTGTGACATTTCAACTGCAGTCGCTGCTTCCATTCCCACTGACACGACTATTCACAGCTCGCCGCCCGTCTCCGCACACTGCGGCGCTAGAGGCCAAGAGCGCATCTTGCTCTGGAGCTTCAAAAAGAAAAAAGGCGATAAAGTTGAATCATCGTCTTTAAGCAGACTGCACAGTGTTCATGATTTATGATGTTTCTGTTATTTTTTTGACCCCCATCTGTAGAGATGGGGTGTTCTCAGCGTGCCGGTGAAAATATATGACATGCATAGAGTGTTTGTCATAGAGATAAGAGCTTACGGGCCGTGGCAGCACAGAGGAACAGGTACTGGCATAAGGTACGGTAGCACGAAAACAACATGCCATCTGGCCAGACTTTAGCTGAGTTTCAATTAGGGGCTAGATTTGCATGCTGAGATCCGTCTTCATGCATCAAAGGAAACGTCTACACACCCGCGACTTAATTAATATCTCCAGTCAGTAGCCATTGGGCCCATACGCAGGTGTCCTGTTTTGGATCAGAAATCAGCCCGCCCTCCCGGAGCCTTAATCCTGGATAATACACATCTAATAGCGGATTCCAGGGAATGTGAATTTGAATGCAGCCCATCTCATGAATGGAAAGACTCACCTACTTATCATTCAGATCACTGCAGAGACAGAGTGACTGGGACAACACTGACAGTGTGACAACAGCGGACTCGGGGCTTCTCTGCTGGCAGGCGGTGAGGCCAGCCCGGACACACACATGGCCGCTGCTGCTGCGACACACACACGCGCGGGCGCTAGCACCTTACTAATGGACACACACAGATATGCACACTCACACTCTCTGAGCCAAGTGCAGTCATCCCCGCTTGTCGTGCTTCACGGCACAAACTCAACGGGGCCCTTGGCAGACGTGCGCTCGCAGTGCCAATTGGGCTGCGGGCTTGATTAGCTATTAGCGACGGCATAGCGACGGCTGATGTGAAAAAAAAGAGACAGAGAGAGAGAGAGGAGGAGAAGTGCTTGACAACACTGTTTTTAAACGGGGGGGGAAACAGGCTGTGGGATTGAGGGATTAGCCGACACTGGTCTGTGACGGCGTGAGAGGCGAGTGCGGTGATATGCCTTCTGCTTGCTATGCCTGTATGTGTATTTCCATCTCTCAAGCCCCCCTCTGGCTGCTGGGTTAGCTTTTCGCATTATCTGTGACAGTCTCGTAATCAAGAGGACCACAGAAGAAAGCGCATGTCAGCACGTAACACACACACGCACGCACACACACACACACACACATCAAGGTCACCCCACCAGCTGTGCCTGAAATACCTTTCATCACCAGGGATCTAAACTTGTTCACAATGCCCTACATGAAAGGAGCACAGGATCTCCTCTTCCTCTTCCTCCAGCATCAGCTCCCCACACACCACTTAAAAAAAAAAAAATAAAACCTCTTCAAATGCTGTTACCCGAGGTGTTGAAGGGCCAGGAGCACCTCCAGTCTTTTAAATTCATCTGTAGTTTGTTGCTGAGCTGGAGCTCAGTACGGCAGATGGATGTTCCAGCAAGAAGATTTCCTTTTCGTGACCTTTTCAATCACAAATTGATGTCGATGAAAACGATTGATGACACTCTGGCTTTGCGCATTAGTGATGCACGTTTTTCTGTTGGAGGGAACTTTCTACTCGTCTTCTGTTGCTTTTTTTTCCAGCCAATATTTTTAAATGTAAAATTTAAAGCCTGCATATATCTTAAGGTTTTCAAAAAAAATGTTCTGCACAGCCTTTGCACCAAACACCAAACCAAACAGATTTGCACGACAGCTTTGCACCTGCAGGTTCACATGCTAGCTAACACCAAATTGGACCAAACTGAAAGCTGATGCTGAAGGCAGGCAATCTCGTGAGGGAGAGGTGTGGGACTGAGAACTTCATTACTGAGTGAAAAGAGAGGCCCGTGTATCCATTTGCTGCGAGACAGTATCAGTTCTCAAAGAATATATTTGTGTCAGGTTTTTTCTTACACACTCTACACAATAGCAGACAGGAAACAGGCAGAAAGTTACTCAACTGGAAAGAAGCGTAGCTCAGAATCGAAGTGTTTAAACCAGAACTACAGGAGGCTGTAAAAGCAGCCGAAACAATTATGATACTTCCAACATCTCCATGCATTACGTGAAACTTTGAAAAACCTTTGCAGGGAAAAAAATAAAAAGGTGATGTTGCAATATAACAGCCTTTGTAGTTAAAACTGTAGTTAAAGTGCACAATTTTGTTGACTGGTCAACAAAACCTTCACATGCGCAAAGTTACACTTGAAGATAATGCAGGCCTTGCATTTTGTATTCAGTTAAAGCATGTCGGTATTGTATACATGTCTGACCCTTGGCGTGATGCTGATGTGTGGCCCGTAGCGAAGCTGGCCTTGTTTTGAGTCACACCAGGAAAAGCCCAGGTGTAATTAATAACACCACTTAGAGCTGCACTGAGGTCAGCTGCTCCATTTACGGCCTCTCTCTATTTGTATACCGCCTCTTCAGCACATCAGAGGGGCAAGGACATATGATCAGTGGTGTTAGTTTAGTTTTACCTGTTTTTGGGGGGGGTTCTTGCCACAGCAAGAAAAAAAATACCATAAAACCTTAACTGTTGCCTTGCTAGCTTTTCAGACACTCAGCATGAACCAGGAGCAGTTGAGCAACACACTCAATCAATAGTTCATGAAAAAAGTGTTTGCTGCATAGGTTATATTTTTGCAGCTTGTGCTTTAATATTTAAATTGTTGGCACCAAAGGAGTGCCTGTACATTAACATATTTCATCATTAATATTTAAATGAGCTCCTGTGCGTGTGCGTGTGCGTGCGTGTGTGTGTGCGTGCGTGTGTGTGCGTGCGTGTGTGTGCGTGCGTGCGTGTGTGTGCGTGTGTGAATATATTAGGATGTCAAATGTTGTGCAGTCACAGGTGATTGTGTGCTGATCATTAATATTTAAACTGATGGCTATGCAGTGACAGGTGCATGGGGTAATTTACTGTAACATATCGCTATGGTACAAATGAACTGGAGCGCTGGCGCAGGTTTTTTTTTTTGTAAATATTTGCCAAAATTGTATGATTTATATTTAAATTCCCTGCTTTGCTGTCAAAGGTGTGCTGGGTGTTCTGTGTTGCAACAAAAGTGCACCAAAGTAAACTCGATTGAAAACTGCCATGCGAATAGGACAGAAGTAAAGTGAGCTCAAATCTTCTTCGTCTTCTTCCTCTCTGTGCTGCAGCGGAGGGCTGGCTGCAGAGGGTGGTGATCCTGGGTTCAGAGGCCCACGTGATAGAGGAGATCCAGCTGTTTGAAACGGCCCAGCCAGTCGACAGCCTGACCATCTCCCACGCCAAGGTAAGAAAACAACAACAGGATGTGTTTCAGTTGTTGCTGTTTTTACACGTGAACGTCCATTCACACAGCCCAGAGAGACCGCTGACATGTGAAGTGAAGAAAAGGGATGAACTCACGCCAAATCACAACAACAGTTTCCTCAATGTGCTTTATATTGTAAGATAAAGACCCTACAATCACACAGAGAAAACAGGGAAAATCCCAACAACCATGGCAACTGTTTGTGGGTGAGATATATTAACAAGGGAACACTTTGTCTTCTAAGTTAACGTGTTAGAAGCAGGAAAAAAGGTGCAAGTTTAAAGATTTGAGTTTGACAAGGGTCAGACTGTGATGGCTGCCCGACTGGGATGAAACATCTCCAGAACTGCAGCTTTTGTGAGGTATCTATCCAAATGGCTCACTGATAGACACGGGGAGCAGAGGCCGGCGCCTGTGGTCCAATCCAACAGACGAGCTACTGCAACTCAAGTTGCAGAAAACTGATGGAAAGACATCAGTATGCACAATGCACCACACTTTGTTGTGTATGGGGCTGCATGGCCAAAGAGCAGTCACGGTGCCCATGAAACCCAAACTAGGAATAAAACAGCACATCTTGACCATCTCTGGCTTAGCTGTGTCCAGTCCTACTTAAACCCTTAAAAATAAAGGAGTTACTAAATGCAGTGCAGTCATATTTATGTTAGCGATAGCCGCTCACACTGTGAAACTGTGTTTCCTGCAAGGCATTCACAGTACTACACTCGTGTTGCACGCATGAAACATGCTGGTAGTTTGAGTGTTGCTCGAAGCATCTGACACCTTCCTCAGCCCCAAGCCGTTAACTCGTCGGTATGTGAAATGGGCGTTAATATTAATGTAGGATACAGCCCCTTAATTGGAAAGGTGTGGAGGAAAAGTGTTTTTAGGTGTTGCCACATGCCGCGCGCTCGCTGGAACACGCTGACACCTCGAATCGCTCCGGTGCCCCTTTAAAACACTCGGCTTTCATTTAGTTCAGACTCAGATTTAGATTAAAAACATGCCTTCAAGGACCAGTGTGTTGGATGCAGTAGCACAAATGAAAGACAGTATTCACAGTTAGCATTCAGTCCACCTGTAGCTTCCTTTTCTGTCTCTTTAGAATCTCTTCATATCATATCAATTAGCATCTCTGAATAAAAATGGAAAAAGCAAAAAAATTAATTCTAAATTTTGCCGATACAGCAGCAACCAAAATGAGGACACGACCTATGCAAACTACTCTTTGATCATTATCCTTGTTTATGGAGTTGTTCTCTAAGCCTGCCTTATGATGTCCTTCAACAAGGCAACAACTTCATAACAAGCATTTGAATAAAGTCGTATAATGGCCCTATTTTTTAAATAGCTTATTGGTAAGCTGTTGTATAAAGTAGAAAACACTCCAGCAATTTACACAATATATGTTGTCACTTTGATTTGTGGGACAGCGTTCCCAAAGGCATCTTTCCATAGCATTGATAGATTTCAACCTGCTCTAACTGTGGCTCCCACGCACATATTTCTGTGTTTCACCACAACCAGGGAGTGTGTCCTCTGCTTCAGAGCAGGCTGCTATGTCTTCACAGTATCCCCGAATGGACCAAGCAGAAAGACTCTAGCAGCGCCTTTAGCGAAGTGACGTCTACATTTGGTTCTGTTGCACACTTGGAAAGCAGGTGTCTCGATACATAAAGAAAGTCAGAACAGACCACATTTAATTCACCTCATCTTTTACTCTACTATTTGAATTTGAACTTTCATCTGTTTCCATGGCACCACACACTCCTAGGTGTATTGTTTTCTGTCTTTGCGAGAGATGAGAAATCTTAATGGTCTCTTGGGGATGGGGGCTACAAAGTTCCTTTTTGTTTTGGGAATCTCCTGTCTGGTTGCTCTCTCTTCGTGTGATCACATTCCTTCAGTGTGCTTTTTGAATCTGCTTTCCCTCTTTGTTGTCTCATCATTTGCTCATTGGTATCCAGTGGAGGCAGTGCTGCTTTGTCTTGTGATGATTTGTTGCCTGATGAATCTGAAAGTCTCTTCCCAAATAACAGTCATTACAATCCTTCACCACAGCGGGGAATTGAACCCTTGGCCCTTCTGTTTTCTCGGCTTCTCTGAGCTGTCATCGGAGCCTGTGTGCTGACGGCTGCTGTGTCCCCGCAGCTCTACAGCAGCGCGTCCGTCGATCGATGGCCTTCCGACGGGGCGTTCCCTAAAGCTTCGTGCTTATCTCATTAATGCTGGCTTAGCTGCGATCAGACATTTTATAACAGCATTTTGCGAAAAGAGTGCAAACCAGATTGGATTTGGAGGGGGGGGGGGGTCAGTGTTATTGTAATTGAGAGTGATTATCCCATTATCTCCTCTAACCCCTAACTGAGTCACTCTCTCCCTCTCTCTCTGTTTATCTTTCTTCTGGATCTGGACTTTGTCTTCTTCTTCTCTTTCTGCCTCTCTGTAGAAGTACTTGTACATCGGATCTCGTTCTGAGGTTCTCCAGCTGCCCTTGGCCAACTGCAGCCGCTATCAGTCTCAGCCAGACTGTCTGCTCGCCCGGGATCCCTACTGCGCCTGGGACAGCGAGGGTAGGGCCTGCGTCCGCATCGACCTCCACCGAGGGTGAGACTAGTACCTATGTACACCCATCCATCCACACTATACTGAAAAAATAATTTGCTTTAAAGGAATCTGCTGATGTACAAATGTTAGACAAGCATCTGAATCACCCCTGAAACAAAATGTACCCCTTTAACTGTTTCACTAATTGGAATATTCCAGTGCCTGATTTCATTTATCCAATCATCATTATCTAATGATGATTGGATCTTTCTTCCACTTCACTGCTCTAAATTATAATTAATAAGGAAAACTATCATATCTTTTTTCCACTGATTCATCTCAACAGCACCGCCAGTCCGGTCAACTAGTGACATGGCTCTAATTTACGCTCTTAAGAAAAGTTCAAGCTGGTTATATCCTTTTGTGACGAGTCGGTACGGCATCTGACACCAGCCAGTTACACTTCCTCTCATCTCAGCTCGCCTCGGGTACTCGTGTCGTGTTAAGTCTGTGTTTGTCCCAGATTTGCAAGTGTGTCTCTGCACACCTTGCAAATCATCTCCTCTCATCAGGAATCTGTCAAGGAACCGGCAGCTAAAAAGTCTCCAGAGACTCAAAAACTGCTTAGTAATCATACATCACAGCAACTGTGAGTCGGGAAAAGAACTCAGTGTATATGAACTCAACAGAACTATAAAGAACTTTGTTTTTTTCATGTGGTTGAGTTTGCTTGCACTGATTTCTTTTATTTAATCATCACGTCTTTAGTTAAAGAAACTTGGAAATAACGATACAGGGCTCTAATGACTGCTGCCTTTTTACATCCTTTAGTGTTTTTGACACTGATCGATCTAGAAATAAAAAAAATAAAAATAAAAACTACTACGAATCCTATTACTACAGAGATTCCTTCATTTGCCAGTGAAATGCATAAATCCTATAAAATAAAATTTTTAGACTTTCAGCCTGAAGCTGTGAGGTAACCTTGGCTTTCTGTACTGTTACAGTTTTTATTTTATTTCTACTGAAATATCTGTCTGATTAAATGCATTTTGTTGTTAAAGTTTTGAAAAAAAACTATTTTTCGGTGCATTTTTTATTGATTCCCCTTATTCTGTGCATGTTTCTTCCGCTACTAAAATGTTCTCGGTTCCTTATTGCAACATTATTAATCTTCCTCTCTGCTTTCTGCCCTCTTCTCTCCAGGTCCACCTCCTCCCTCTCACAGGACCTCATGCTGGAGAGGTTCAACCGGGGAAAAGCCAAGTTTGATAAGCCGGTTTCCATCCCCAGCCCTGGTGAGTGTGGCGCTGACACCTCTCTAGTGGCCCCTTGTGGGAATTGATTGTCAGTGCAGGAGCAAATCAGCAGCAAGTAAAGGGAATGGACTCAGCGAGTACATTTGAACTGAGCTGAATAAATTGAATTAAGCACAGGAGAGCTGGCTAGTGCAGAATATGAAATGGATTTATTATGGATGACACTTAACCCCCACTCTTGTCTCCTCTTCCCTGCACCCTCTGCCCCTCCTCCACCTCTCCTACGCAGAGCACTCCCGTCTCAGGAACGTCACCGTTGTGGTGGGCTCTGACATGGTGCTGCCCTGCCAGCTGGTCTCCAACTTGGCTCAGCCTTGTTGGGTTCTCAACGACCGTGAGCTTCAGCTGGGTGATCCGGAGGCAGGAGGGCCGCGCTTCGACCGGACCCTCAAAGCTCTCATCATCCCTGAAGCGGGCCAGTTGCAAGCGGGCCGCTACATCTGCTACTCTGAGGAGCAGGGAGTCAAGTTTCAGACAGAACGCTACCAGGTGGCAGTGGTAGCCAGCGCTCCAGTCTTCATGGAAGCACGGGCTCCGGACAGCAGCATGGGCCTCTTCTGGGTGCTGGTCATCACGCTCGGAGCAGCGTGCCTGCTGCTTCTCGTCGTAGCTCTGTACCTGCGCAGGAGGCTGAAGCTGGCCCTGGGAAAGGGAGTAGACATGAAGCCTCTCGAGAGCACCCTCGTATACCCCATCACCCTGCCTAAGGAGCCGCCCACCTTTGTGCCTAGCAAGATGCCCACGGATGAAGACCGCTTCTGGGAGACAGGTGCCAACTACTATTATTCAGACGGCTCCCTGAAGATCGTTCCCGGTCATGCCCTGGGGCCCAACAGTGTCAGCAGCACGGCGTCGCCCAGCGCCATACCCGGCCAGCCCATCCACTCCCCCAGCCGTCTCAGCCTCACAAACATCAGAGGCTCCGGTAGCAACGGCTACATCCGCCTCAACCTGAGCACAGCAGGGGAGGAAAGGGCTAGCGGGACTGGTGCTGGGGGAGGTGGGCTGGGAGGCCTCGGCATGGGTGGGAACGACTACTCCAGCCCCTTCAAGGAAGAGCTGAGACGCACCCTGCAGCAGAGAAGCGTGCTACCCGACGCCAACCCGGAGGAGTCGTCGGTGTAGGCCCGTCCTCCTCCGTCTCCGTTCCCCGAGTTTGAAAAAAAAAAAACAACCAACCTACCTCTGTCCTTTCGAGGATGCCTGCTCTCTCTCTCTCTCTCTTGCAACAACATGCTGTCAATTCCTCCGCGCTCTCTCTCACTCCCTCTTTCTCGCTCCACCAATGGCTGTTTGGCTCACTGTAGACATTTATAGCACACAGCATGTTAAATATACACACTCATACACTGTGTTCGAGCGACATGAACTCTTCTAATTATTGTGTTTTGGACAACATGCAGTCATGGTTGTGGCTTTTTCTGCTTCCACTGTGAAATCGCCACTTGTGTACATTGTGTATTTAAGAAGAAGAAAAAAGGACGAACGCAGGGGAGAACACCTCGAGCACGGAAATCAAACAAATGGCGTTACCTGTTCTCAGAAGGGCACATTTCTTCTACAAAGAGCGGACCAAGCGAAGCGTTTTGCCCCAGTTCTCAAACCACTTGACAAACGACAAGGACAACTAACTGGAAATATTGAACTGATTCTCTGTCTTTCTGCTCCTTTGAGACTTTTACAGCTTACTGCACTTAAAAACTGGAAGCGTGTCTTCCCTTTTTTTGTATTCGTGAGCCGAGAGTGTGAGAGCAGTTGAAAAAAAGCCTAATCTCTAAGCAAGACGACAATCATGTCCCCGAGCTTTGTACGGGATGGAAAGGAGAGAGGAGAGAGAGAGAAAGACAAAGAGAAGAAATTCAATGGAAAAAGACGTTTTTTAAATATTTTTGGTTGAATGAAGGACAGTCTCTCGAGACAGTTTGTATTTTCGCCCCTTCCACACCTTGTATTTACCACCCGAGAAAGACTTCGATCTCTTCCTTTTTGATTTGATGTGATGACCGTTGCTTTGAATTAAGACATTTCTCGTTATTCGTTTGCTCTGGAAATACGGCAGTGTTCAAATAGTCATCGGCGACTAACGGCTCCCCACTTTTGAATGACAATGCGAGGAAAAGCTCCTGGCGTTACATTACTCCTCGCACGGCCCTGCATGGCGACCTTCAAACACACCTTCAAGTCCACTATACTTCAAGTGCACTCCATATGACATTTATTAAGAGTCACAGAGTGTGACAGATAGGTGTTTTGGTTGCACTTTTTTTTTCTGTGGAAGCTTGTGCAAAGGCTATTTGCATTCAGCTCATAGCAGCTGAGCAGTAATTGCACACTTGATTTCAAATCGAAGTTGACGTGAAGACATTTGGCACGGAGAATGTAGCTGAGCCCTCGCTGTTGCGACCGCTGTGGATGTCTCAATAAGTGCTTTATATTCGATGTATTTGGTGAGGGTGGTAACTTGCACTGCCAAGAAAGAAACTACCCCTCCCACACACCCTTTTACACACACACAGACACACTCACAGTCCTCTGAATCCCAACCATCCTGGACTACAGTGTGTTTGTGATGGATCCTTAAACCCCCTTGAAACCCCCCTCCCTGTTACCGACGCCCAGAGACGGACCCGGAGCTACTGTGGACTTATACAGACGGAGAATAATGTAAAACATGACGACATGAAGAGAACACACACACACACACACTCATACATACAGTGTTGATGGACAGACAGACTGAATGAACCTGTACCGACAAACACGTGGCTCCAGACAGAAAGTGGCCAGAAACCAGTGAAAGGTATTGTTGCACTTAATTAAATCCATGAAAGCAGATTTAAGAAATGTCATAGCCATAAACGATTTCCAGTTCAGAGTTTTAGCTCTTGCTGCTGCTCAGTGTAGTGTTGCAAATTATTTAGTTTATTTATTTGGCTTCTCTGACACTTCGGTTGCCCAGAGTGTCTCTTAAAGGAGTAATTCAACATTTTGGGAAATTCACTTAAGGTGCTTTCAAACATGCTCTCCTTACTATTAAAGAAGCCCTATTATACTGTTTTCCCAAAGCAGTGCTTATATTCATGAATTCTACTGAAGTAACTTTTGATGATTCACAGTTCAAAGTCCTTATTTATCTCAAACTGCTTTATACTCCTTCACATTTTCCCAAACAGTCATGTAGGCTGGTTTGGAGATGGGCCAGTTCTGGCCCCCGGGCTTTACGTTTGACACCCGTGTCTTTTATATACACTGACCAAGTGTGGACGTGTTTAACATGAGCACCCACCATAGTAACAGTATTCCTGTGACCAAAAACACTGAAAAGTACAGTAATCTTCACTGTTTACTTATGGTGAAAGTCTAAACACACAAGATCACCTCACAACCGTGTACCAATCTAAGAGATTGATGAACCCAATATGGTCACTGTCTGAAAAGGGTTTTATTAAATAACTGAGATACCGTTTTCACATCTGTCTGTTAATTATGATGCTGAAAGCAGGCCAACTGTAAATACACAAATGCCAAGTGCAGCCCAAAAATATGAAACTGGAACATCTTGAGCTTGAATCTGTTTTACACTTTCTTTGACAGAAAGTTAATAATGCATTAAAGGCCAAACTAGTTATTTCTTTACTGAACTGATGGATCCATGTGAGAACCATGATGGTTCTCACCGGTTTGCAAACACATTTTGCTAACTTTTTTTAAGAAATGTGATTAGCTGTTAAATTTTTGGAAAGTGCTAACAATGCTAATGCTGACTAATGCTAATCAAGCTACATTTGTAGATTTTATATCCAAGCACAGGCACACAGACTCCTGTACCACACAGTAGACCAATACGTGGCACCAACACTACAAACTCATTTAAGAGGTTTGGTGACTCAAATTAGCAGAAGTGAGGCCTAGAAAACAGCAGCTAGCTACAGGCCTTAACAAAATCCCAATAGATGAGTTATGAATAGCTTTAGACCCTCTACAGTTGTTGTCATGGGAGAGTCTATACTCAGAGGTCAAAAACTTTTTTTATATCCTTAGAGGAAATGCACTTTAGCACTGGCTTTGTTTTTCCAGTGCAAAGTTTGCCACTTAGCCTTTGAGATAAACAAAACTGACCAAAAAGTTGGGAAATTCTTGTAACCAGTCAGTCTGCTTTGTGATAAATAAAGCACAACTTCTCTTATGGGTTTCATATTTGCTTCAAAGCAAACAACTGAACTTCCACTGCTAAAGTTGTAAACAGTAATAGTCCATTAGCAAAGACCATTTTAACAGACGTCACAGGTGTTACTGGCCACATTAATTAACAACCCGTACCCAAATAGAACAGATCCTTTAATTAGTTTAATTAGTAACAACTGTACTTAGTTTCTATTTCATGCCAAATATTTCAAGACCAATGTCATAGTATGACTACAGTATAAGAATAGTTACCGACCTGAGGCCCGGCCTGGTTTAGCCCAATAAGCAGCTATTTATCATTTATCATGAGATTTGGTTCTCATGTAGTGACTTTTCTTTAACTTTACTGGACGCCACTAGCGCCATCATCATGTAAAAATTCGCAATGTCCAATGTCAAAAAGGTCTATCCATCCCATTTTACCAGCTTGTGTGTTTTTTTTTCCATCAAAGCTGTCCTTGTGTGCTCTTTTATGCAAGTCTTGAAGTGCAGGTGCACCTGAAAAGCTTTCTCCCTGGCAAAAGATAAGAAAGGGGGCCACACACAGCCTGAAGCTTGTGGCAAGAGCATTTTATTAAAGAGAAAATCCTCCAGTGTGACAGCCATCAAAATAAGCTGACCCAAGGAAGGTCTTCCTGCCTAAAATCTCTGTTTCAAAACCTCTGCTGTACTTGCAAGTTTGAGGGTCTTTTCATTTCAGCCTCCTGCTCAGAATAGACAACTAACTACATAACTACATATCATTAATCGTTGGAAGTTTTCATATCCCATAAGTTTTAGCACGAAGCCAAAGCTCATATTATCATATTATTGAATTTTCCAAAAGATCGCGTTGCCCAAAATACGATGTGTTCCACGCTGATGTAATGATGTCCAAAAGAAATATTCTGACATACTTTCTGTTCCACTTCCAAGCAAACTTTGAAGCATAGCCAACAATAGATCAGATCGTGGCAAAGTCATATTGTGCATAACTTTTTTAGCTGTTTGCTGTTACTCACTCTACATGTTTTTGTCCTCCCTTTGTGCTCTGTCCATCAGGGGGTGGCTTTTATTTTTGGGACATGTCTGTCGGGACCAGCGGAGCACAGCAAGAAAGAAGGGGACGGACAAAAAAATGTGTTTTTGCCCCTCTGTGTACAGAGCCTTGAGAGAGATGTAGAATATTAAAATGATCCCAAGGTTGAAGAGGTAGTCGACCATCAGCACTCCATCCTAGTGTTGCATGATTCTCTGCAAGTGGACTGTACATCTTTGATATGATCATCCTTGTACATCATTTTGTTTGATCATTTTTGGACTTTTACAGACACTAATATTGTGCAACACTAATGCTCTCTTTGAAAAAAGAAAAGAAAAAATATTTCTGGTTTTATGGCTCAAGAGTTGTACAGGATTTCATTGCTGCATTTCAACATGTTTACCTTTTCTAAGCCTCTTCACCTTTTGGAAAAGCCAAAGTAGACTGCAATTGCTTTTGTTCTTGTTGAAATATTGATTTAATTCAATTGCAGATTGATATTTAAGTATCAGCAGTCCGTCCAGTTTGCTGAATTGAGCTGATATCTGCGACCTTTCATATTTTATCTACAGCTAAATTTCCCCCGGAGCAAAATGAAAAAGAAGACTTGAGACTGATGAACTTCCTGTTTACATGTCAGTCATTTATCTGCTGAATTTCTTATCTCCTAACTTAATGAAAGACTGAATGATGTACCAAAACTATTATTTAATTTTTTAGCTCCTGAAAGCCAAATAAATAGTGGTGGATCAGGAGCAGATCTGTGATTAAAAACAATATGTCAACATTATAGTATTAAATTCCCAAAAGCTAAGAACACATTATCTCTTTACACTGGTACTTGGTTATGTCTTAATATTTCTCCTTTTTTTTTAACAATTAGAATTTTATTTAATATAACATGTTGCAAAAACTAAAAAGATAACAGGTCTCAGGCTTGGAAAAAAATGCATGTGTAGTGTATTTTATGTACATTTCTTCACTTCCATTGCATTTGTCTGCTTGTAATATTTTCTCTCACACGAGGCTTTAAGTTCTGCTGTTTTCATGCTTTATCATTTGGATTATTCTGTTACCACCCAAGGTTTAGTTTGTCCCATTTTTGCTTTTCTGTTATTGGTTTATTATGTTTGTTTTTAAAGTATGTTAAGTAACTTATTTCATTTGTAAAAACATGTTGATATTTATTACCATTGTACATATGTCCTTATTTTTTATATGTGTATAGACATACACAAATAAAGATAGAGATCTACTGGAGGTGTGCGAGCTGGTTTGTTGGGTGGGGAGGGTCAATTACAAAAACCTTTATTAAATAGCATCTAATGTACATTTTCTGTTTTCTTACGCTTTTTTTATGAACATGTCCTACATCAGCCATTCCCAGACTTGAGAGTGCTTTGGCCCATTTAAAAACCAGGAAATCCCATGTGGCCCACCCAATCTTTAATCTTCACTCTTATCAACATAAAACAGAGTGAGAGAGTGATTCCACGAACATTTTGATTAAAAAAACATATCACAAGCTGTTGACTATAAATTGCTAATGATACCCAGTCATATGCAAAGTGTGAAGGCCAATGTGTGGCCCACCTGCCACTGGGACACTTACATACATAAACAGTTGCATAAATAAATGCATAACTGTACATACTTGTGAGTAATTTCAATCTGAATTTCTGTTATTACTGCAGCCTACCTATAATACTTTCAACCCACATTTTGGGGATCACTGCACTGGATAATCCTCGTTTCTAAGAGAGACTGACCAGTTTTTCCAACCTGAACAGCATGATCCAGAATAAATAACTGGATCAATAAAGCTCTCAAGGAAGTGTTTAAAGGGGTTGTTTTGCCTGCAGATGCATGACAGGAAGTCTTTTGTGAGTACAGATATCCCCTGCCAGTGACCATTAGAAAAATGCAGGTTTAAGGGTCTTCCATGTTAACTTTACTTGTCAGACCCAGGAGCTATGCTCATACAGTCTATAGTTGGATTTAAAAAGTAACTGTAGTTGGAAGAAGGTGCAACAAACCCCATCAAGAGGAATATTAGACCATGTTTACAATTCAATTTTATTTATATAGCGCCAAATCACAACAACATTAGCCTTGTAAGGTAGACCCTACAATAATACATACAGAGAAATATAACCAACAATCATATGACCCCCTGTGAGGAAGCACTATGGTGACAGTGGGAAGGAAAAACTCCCTTTTATCAGGAAGAAACCTCCAGCAGAACCAGGTTCAGGGAGGGGCGGGGCCATCTGCTGCGACTGGTTGGGGTGAGAGAAGGAAGACAGGATAAAAGACATGCTGTGGAAGAGAGACAGAGATTAATAACAAGTGTGATTCAGCAGAGAGGTCGACTGACACATGTTGAGTGAGAAAGGTGACTGAAAGGAAATGACAAGCTGCAACATACAGCAGAAGTACTGAGTATCACAGTAAGCGTATATAGCAACACATCCTACCAGAAATGTATGGTTTAGTTATTATTTAACTACTGAGTAACTATTGTATTACTACAATCTAAAGTATGACTACAAAACTGAGTGGAAAATCTGAACATTTCAACAAGATGGGGTAATTGTTTATGCACCAGATAAGGAATCGGACTACTTCTTTAATACACCATCCGTACACTGAGTCTGTCATCCCAGCACCATGCTGTGAAATTATATGAATGAAGAAGAAAAAGATGGAGGGCCAAGAACATGTTTGCATAGACAAGTTCCTGTCTTAGGTTTGTTATTTTGGACAAGGAATAACAGTAGACTGTCAGAGACATAAAATAAAAAGGAATGGGGACGAGAAGGTTTAAGGCAGCAAGCAGTTAGTTTATGAGCACTGGCACAGTCACTTACTTTACTTACAAATTTGGATGCGATCCTGTGAGTAGCAAAGTACACCCCAAAATTCAAATGCTTGTAGAACTTTAGCAGCAGAGTTGGCAAAAGTACACATCAGTAATTAAGTAGAAGTACAATAAAATTATATTAGTACATGGGAATACAAACTTTATTTTAGTCTACATTTTATTTCTAATACATGTACTCAACTTGAATCACTTAATAAGAACTTGAGCAGAGAAAAAGAAGAATTTTTAAAAGGAGCTCTATTTTCTGTGGCTACACTGTAGAGAGTCATTTGGCTCCACACCTAAACCAAGAACTGGGTACAGTCAGGGGTTAAAGGGGGATTCAATAGTTAGGGAAACCCTAAAGTCGCTTACAGCGTGGAGAAAAGAGTCACATCTCACAATGATTTTTATTGAGGGTCCTAGAAGATTTTCTTAATGTACAGGTCATGATCAGCTGACCTGTGCAGACACAGTGTGCAACAAACTGCACACAAACAGTTTGTGTGTTTGCTGATATTTGTTGAGTTAAAAAAAAAATTGCATTTGAAATTACCTTCCACGTTACTCCTTTCATGCTTGCTCCTATTCTGTAGGGCCAGCTAGATGCAGAAGTACCATAGCCTTGACATCATCGTCCTGTTGCATGACCTAATTTGGGCTTTAGCTGTTGAACAGATGACCTCACATTAGACTCACATTAGGAGTTCACGGTCAACTCAATGACTGCAAGTTGCACATATCGTGTGGTTGCAAAACAAGCCCAACTCTTTGCCCCTCCACCATCAAGCTTGACAGTTGGTATGAGGTGTTTTATTTTGATATGCACTGTTTGGTTTTCTTCAGATGTGGGGGTATGCACTGTGGCTAATCATCTTGATTTTGGTCTTGTCCCCTCAAAGGACATTGCTTCAGAAATCTAGTGGTTTGTTCAACTTTCAAACCTATGCTGTGCTGCTATGTCATTTCTCTTGCTAAGCATTCCAAACAAGCCATAGTTTAGTCTTTTTGTAATTGCACTGGCGTCCACTCCTGGGAAGATTGTGGCATTGTGTTAATAAACAACTGAAACCTCCAGATCTGCAAACTGCTCAAATATCTGCTTTTGTAGAGATGCTCACACTTGCTGAAGATCAGTTAATCAAATGCATTTGTACCTAGATGCTATTTAACCTCTTAAGCAATAAGAATGTACTTAGTTTTCCACAGAGCTGTGAAAACATTCTTCTTGACATGACATTTATTATACTAAAAAACACAAAATGCATAGATTGTTGCTGAATTTGCATAAAAGATCAATTTAGATTCTTTGACAGCCAAAATTCTGTGTTGTGTCTTTACTGCTCTTATTTGGGTTTTTTGTGTGTATCCTGATTTTTCAGTTGACACTGAATTTTTCAACTAAAACAGCTTTAACTCTTCTAGGAAGGCTTTCCACAATGTTTAGGAGTGTGTTTATGGGAATTTCTGACCATTCTTGCAGAAGCAAATTTGTGAGGTGAGAAACTGGACAAGAAGGCCTGGCTCTACTCTAATTCATTGCATAGTTCTCGCAGTTTTGACCTCAGTCAAGTTTTTAAAGACCTTGCTTTGTACACAGGTGTGATGTTGGAACCGGAAGGAGCCGTTCCCCAAACTGTTCCCACAATCAGGAAAATGAAATTGTCAAAAAATGTCTTGGTATGCTGAAGCATTAAGGGCTCCTTTCACTGCCACTAAGCCCATCTCCTAATAAACAACCGCACATCATAAAACCCCATCCACCAAATTTTACACCAAACCCAGACTCTTTCATCGTAGTGCAAAAGAAAGACATAATTTGTCGCTCCAGAGAACACGTTTCCACTGCCTGAGAGTCCATTGATGTCGTGCTTTACACCACGGCATCCAATGCTTTGCAGTGCACTTGGTGATGTAAGGTTTGGGTGCAGCTGCTTGGTCATGGAAACCCATTTCATGAAGCTTTCCACACACTGTTCTTGAGCTTATCTGAGGGCCACATTTACTTTGGAGGCCAGTAGTGACTGACTCTGCAGAAAGGCGGTGACCTGTGCACAATATGTGCTTTAGCATCCGCTAAAGTGTTTGGAACACCTGAATTCAGTTTGGATGGATGAGTGAATGCTTTTGGAAATATAGTGTGGTTCTTGCCCTATCCTGTGCTGCACAAAAACAACAGTGAAGTTTCTCTCTGACTTGTACAGCCTTTCCTGGTGTCAGCAGAAGAAGGCACATGCTTCATGTGGTCGGCAGTCCCAGCTGTAGAAAGAGGCTCAAAGTTGCATCTGATCTCAGTGTACTCAGCTGCACCACAGACTCTCAAACCTCACAAAAAGAGGAGCCCTGTGTGTTTGAGATTGTTTGTGTGTGGGTAGGGTTTACAGAGCTTTTCAGCAGTAGACCACTGTTCACCCACCTGTTTGGGGTTATACATTTGTTTAGGCTTACCGAGCCTTCTTTTAAACCATTATAAAACACAAAAAATATGTTAATATAAAAAAAATATGCATTAAATATTGCTTTTCCCACTGTGGCATTCATTTTGGGCTTTTGTTTTAATTTTTTGGTGGAGTGTAAATGTAAATGAAAGCTTTGTGGTCAATTTACTACAATTTTACAATTTAACTGTGAAAAGATGAGCAGCCTGTGTACCGTGCTCAAAGCCCACATCTTTATCATGTGTGTGACAATAAATAAGCAATTTTCAAGAAGAATATGCTAAAAGCACAGGAGCCTGTCTACTTACAGAGTGGATATTTAAATTTGAGAGAGATCCAGTTAAGTTCCAGCAGCTGGGCTTCAGAGCACCCAACAGCAGATGTGGCCTTGCAGAGTTGAGGGAGTACAGCAAGAACGCTGTTAAAAAAATAAATAAAATGAAAATGAATAATAAAAAAACAAGTTCTTTTTTCCTAGGCAACAAACAAGTGTTTGCTTCGTAAAATAAACGTTTTAATAACAACCCTATTTTCTCTGTTGACGTTAGACAGTCACGTGGTATCTCTCTTTCATTTCAATTGGCCAATTCATATTAAACGAGTTCCGGCCGCTTTCAAAGTGCTTGAAAATACGGAAGTTAGTTAGGCCTCTACACTTTGTCAGTTGCTACCAATATTTTTTCTATATTTTTTTTAACTGAGTCATTTTTATTCATATTTTAAATTTCCCACCAATATACTTAAAAATAAAATATATAACTGCAGTCACGAACGTTGCTGACAATTTCGCGGAGGGATCTATACGCGGTCTCTGGCTCTGGTGTGGAGGGGGATTTGAATCGCCTTCTGCTCTTTTTTTTGAAAGTCTTTTTATATTGTTATAAACGTCCGTTAAGACAGTTGTGTTCTTTTTATAACATAAAAGACCCGAGTGTTCTTTTATATATTTTTTAACGAGAGACAACCAAAGTATCTAAATCCACAAGGTAAGATTTTAAACTTGTTGTCACTGTAGTGACACCGCCGCTGCTACTACTGTTAGCCAGCGACGAGTAAAGTCTTCACAAACTAGCGTTATTCGTGTGGGTTTAATATTTTGTTGCCCGTTGCTAGTGCTAACCCAGGGAGATAGGAATGTAAGCGCAGCTACCCGCCGCTCCTGACCGTTTCTAGTTCTTTACTCATTACACGCTGTTACTGTGGAGCGTGTGCAAATGCTCCTGAGTAAATCTTCATGTGTTTGTCTGTGTTAGCATGCCCCTGGAGGGATTTCTTTTTGTAACGGGTGAAATCCTGTTCTCAGCACTCGTCTAAAAGCACGCGTTCCATCAGAAATCATTTGTTATGGAAATGCATGCGACTTAGTCGGGTGCTTTTGTTATCCATGTTTCCTCTAGGACCTTCTACCTGTCCTTGTGGGTTCTCTTGCACTTCATTTATAAGTCGTGCTTATGTTCTCATTGCAGATGGCTACAGCAGAGATCAGCACTGTCTCCTGTGAGGGTGATCAGGAGGGAGCTGTGTCGCCTCCCTCAGTAGAGGACACCCCCTCAGTTTTAAATCAAACCTCAGCCCCCCTGAATTTTTCTGAGCTCACCCCAAGTCAGTTTGGCATCTCTGTGCAGAGTTTTACCCCAGCAGTATCATCAAATCGCAAAGGTGAGAGAGGACGGTTCGTTATTTGGCTGCAGCTGCTGTTGCTTTTAAACTGGTGGAGAGCAAGTAAAGGTGTCCAGAGCAGGTTATATGGACTTGATTGAGTGTTAGTCTAGCACCAAGCCTCTCTCTCTCTCCTGACAGATAAGTCTCGTCTAGCACAGCTGAAAGCCAGGCGGAGGTCCAGTGTTGGCGTCCGGGGCTCCCCAGAGACAAATTCTCTAATCTGCTTCATGGCACAACAGAAGAGGAAGACTCCACCGGCATCCCAAACTCCAGAGGTGAGATGCTTCTCGGGTTGCAAATCTGGCATCTGTCATATCCTATTAGAGTGCCAGACAGTTGTTCAGACTGCTCTGGCTTTCAGTTGGCTGGGATCAGTATGGAAACTGACATAGATTACTGGTACAGTGCACAACTGTACAACATGCTTTGTCTGTCGTCCTTTATGAGACTCACATGAAAATTGTCACAGCCGCTGCTGCATACATACTGACGTACCTATAAAAGCTGGAATAGCAGCACAGTTGTGTTATTTTGCCTCTGTACATAATCACATTTTCAGATTTCAGTGTTGGTGAGCCTGTCCCAGCTGTCACAGGGTAAGAGCCAGGGTACACCCTGCACACTGTGGACTAACTCACGGATAACCATTCAGGGCTCGCAAAATTTCAAAATCCCTGGTAGCCCTACGGGCAGGGACTCTTCAGTTTTTGGTAGCCCAAAATAAATTTAAGTAGCCCGAATAAAAAAGAGAGCAATTTTTTGATTGATGTTTTGTTTCCTGTTTTGTTTCCGTTACAATATTATACATTAAAGTATAATATTGTAACAGAAAACAAAACATTACTCAAAAAATTGTTGAAACACAAATTACAACATTGTATAAAAATTACAGTCATCAACTCAAATACTTGGTTCTAATTGAACAGACATTTCTATGAACTTGTAAGAACTGTGTAGGACATGAATCCGTCTGTGTCAGATCCTGAATTTGAAATTTCCACTGAAGTCACGGGTAAGAGGCAAGTGGAACCAAGATCGAGGCCATTTGCTTTTTGAAGTTTGCAAAGACTGCCAAATTGTGCCAGTGGTAGTTCACTCTTTGCAACATAGTAGCTGTTCTAAATTTTTCAGGTTTATTTTTAGTATGTTTTTTGCAATTGGTGTTTGTTCTGGGAAAGATATTGCAGACTGAGCAATAATGCATTTCTTGCATTTCTCATGGGTTCTAATGGGGGCCTTTCTTAAAATTACTGGTCCCAGTAACAAAGGCGCTTGTCGACTCAGAAATCGAGGGAAAACCAACAACACACCCGGCAGAACATTAAGTTATTTACACGGGTGCACAAAAGTGGTCCACATGTGCGCATTCGCTGTCAAAATAAAAGACGCGCACCAGATAAGAAGTTGCAACGCGCGTTTGCGTCCATATAAAAGGCACTGTTGTTGTCCGCTAGAGTGGGATTTTCACGGCACATTCTGCACATCTCTGTGTGTTCATCATTTGTTTGAAGCCAGCTCACCTCCTGCAACCACTTTCCCGAGAATACGCGCTTCTTTTGTGGTTCGGACTCCTGACATTTCTTTGGAGGTGGAGGAACATCACAGTAATTGCTTAAAG
>NW_005187604.1:877914-885809 GCF_000239375.1 Pundamilia nyererei
ATCAATAAAACATTTTTTTTTTATATATTGCTGCATTTTGTATACGTTCATACTCAAGTTTAAATAAACAACAACACTAAAGCTATTCTGTTATAAAAAAAAAAAAAAAAAATACACTGCACCCAAAATGTTTCATAGTTCAGCAATACTGATCAATCTAATAAACTTAAACCTACTCAATCCTTCCTATTCTGGTGTTTTAAAGAGTACTTAGCAAGTAATATTAAATAAATTCTAACAACAGCTTATCAAGGTTAAACGTGCTGCTGTTGTTCAGCCACTGGTTTCCTCTTTCTGGTGCAAATTGGGCCAAAAACAAACAAGAGAGACGGACTCTCGACAGAAAAGCCGATCAGCTGATCATTAATCAGTTTCACGATTGAAGTAGCAGCAAGAAGAGGCAGTCGCTCCATATATCGGTTGTTTAGCTTAACGTGGGAATGCTTTACAAACATTCAGAGATGAACTTGCACACTTGCTTTACTTCTCTCTGAGATAACTTCATTGGAGATGAAATGCTGGTTTGGTAGCGAGGCTACAAATACACACAGCTGCTCTATCACGTGAGCACACTGCTCCGACGTGCTACGGTTATGAGCCGAGTTACGTCACAAGTTTTGTGAGGTGCTTTTTTTTTTAATATTTAATGGATCGATTACATTTTTTATTTCTCTCCTATATCCAATCCAGTAATTTACATCAGTATCGGACCGATACGTAATATTGGATCGGTCCATCTATCATACTTACATGGACAGAACCAACAAAGGTAGAACCTGCAGACTCTACACAGAGAGCCTCCCAGTTGGAAGATTCTTGCTCTGAGAGTGCTCACAAGTGCATTTGGTCTTTCTGAGAATGTAGCAAGCTGCTGATTTGCTGCTCATAAAGTTTCTTCTCTCTCCCTGTTAAGTGTGTTCTGGTTTTTGCTTTCTACCTCGTTCACTTGCGTTGACAACTGTTTGATTACATATTGGAATTTCCGATGAACAGTTGCCAAATTCAGATTCAATGAACTCTAGACTTTGTTAACATAAAATGATCCTGTCAGTTGTTTGCCTTGTAAATCTCAAAGCCTGAGAAAAAGGATGGATTATGTTAAATTGTTATTAAACCACTAATGTAAACATTTAGTTTAACTAAAGCATTAAGGTCTGTGCTTCAGTCAGCTCTAGACTGCTCCATTTTAAATCCACCGTGGGGATGTCCAGAAGCAAAATTATGAAACCTGTGTCCTTGTCCAAAAATATGTAGGCCTGACTGCATGTGAACGCTTACATCTGGATTATGCCTACTGTTGTCTCCTGCATGAATAGCAGTGCGTTTTTTAAAAGTGCTGCCAGTGCATGCCAGCCTTTGGTGTCATTTCAGCTTGTTGTGCACCTCTTCATTACCTCCTCAACTTAGGTTTCCCATTTGGAGCAGTCCCAGCAACCCTGAATTAACAGTCCAAGATGGCAGTAGTGACTTTAAACCCTAGGAAAGCTGTAAAACTCTTAGTTTCATAAGATAACATCAAACGGATAGTTTCGCAAACTTGACAGTGTGATAATGAGATACATAAAGCCTTTTAAGCTTTATAGTTGCTAAATATTTACTTTACAGCTTACACTTGTTCCTCTTTTATCTGTAATTCATGTTTTATTTTAATTATTGAAATTGTTAACAAATCCTATCTGAGCCCCTTTAAACACACATTGTTAAACTTTGCATAAGCTTCAGTTAAAATAAATCAGTGACCTGCGGGAATACAGGCAGACAACACAAGAAGTACACAGTTGCTTATGTAGGTGTTTGTATACTTTTTTTTGTGCTGCACTAAGCTGCTGTATGCAGCGATGATCAGCTTTTGAAGTACCCTGAAAGTTAATATTGACAGTAGCTTTGTGCATCAACGTTAGCTTAATGCAGTAAATGAACAGAGCAGAACATAAACATGACAGAGCTCCTGCTGTGAGAGTGCCGTTTGAATGACAGAATGACTTCTGGCAAAACGTGTTAAATAAAGCAGAGTTTCGTACAAGATATTACTGTCACAGTGAAAAGCTCCACAGCCCGCCAGATGTGAATGATTGACACAGAAACTGTACTGCATTTGTAGTTCTACCTCCCTGTGTTGTACACTATAGAGCGTGAAAACTTCAATCTAAACACAAGTTGAGGAAATCTCTGAACTCTGATTAACAGCATGTGTCTTTGTGGCAGCATCTTTACTTATGTTTGACCTTTAAAAATGTTTAAGGTAATACGGTGAGCAGTATTATTCAGGCAGTCATACATCACATTTATCACATTTCTTTGCTTGCGTAATAAAAATAGCAGTGTGATGAAAAACAGTGAATAATAAGCCCTTTTCAGAAGATATTTAAATAGCATTGCTGGTTTGAGCTGTTAAGATCGTGGCTTAAGAGTTGGGAGGTCGCCTTGTAATCGGAAGGTTGCCGGTTCGAGCCCCGGCTTGGACAGTCTCGGTCGTTGTGTCCTTGGGCAAGACACTTCACCCGGTGGCGCCAGTGTCCGGCAGCCTCGCCTCTGTCAGTGCGCCCCAGGGTGGCTGTGGCTACAATGTAGCTGCCATCACCAGTGTGTGAATGTGTGTGTGAATGGGTGGATGACTGGATCTGTAAAGCGTTTTGGGGTCCTTAGGGACTAGTAAAGCGCTATATAAATACAGGCCATTTAAGAGACGTTTGTGTCATTGAGACATATGTAGAAAACCAAACATTACTCATGCTTTTATTTAAGCAGTCTATGACTGTTTTAGCATCATATCATGCTGTAGAGAGTACAATTTGCAGAAAGGGCCAGATTTTCTTACTGCATCAGCTGTCTGTGCAGTGCCAGAGCTTGGGCTCTTCTGTTCTGTAGTTCTGCATATTTCTGGCCCTCATTACATTTAAATATGAAGCTTTGAAGAGAGGGGAAGAATCATTGCCCGCTATATGACGCATGCAAGCCGTGGATACATAACAGACAGAAAACACAATTTTGAGTGTTTCGGGGCTCCTTTAATATGACTATACTACAAGGATGTGGTCCGTAATGAAAACTGCAGAGAGCACAAAAGCTGCTTTTCTTTATGTGTTTGTTTGGATTTTAACTGTCTCTCATGCCTGATCTGTTACATAAAGTGCATCAAAATACCGCTATTTGACCTGAAGCATGTTAAAGAAAGTGTGACTCTTCAGGTCTCACTGGATGTAACTCAGCCGCCTGAGAATCATATTCCTTGGGTTGTTTTTTTTTTAATGCTTAGCTACTGCCAGACAGAGTATGCAGAAACAACAAACAAAAGCCTCCCACTGGATATTACTGTTCATAACTATCAGAAATGGGTTATAGCTGCAGACCTGTTGAGCATCAAGTCATGTCAGTAATGCCACAGAACAAAACTGAGACATAATGTTCGAGGAGGAGGAGTATTAGTGTCACTAACATAGAAGTTCATGTGTATTCAGCTAGCTTGGCAGAACATCTGAAAACATGTTGTTTTGGTCCTTTTTACACTGTTGGGATTGTAGCTAATTGAAGATGGATTACAAAAATATTGATTCTGTTGGTGGTTATACAGTCAATCAAATAAACACAAGGTGATTTCTACTTGTCCTTGGTTATGGGACAGTGTGTGATCTGTGTGCATTTCTTGGGGATAAAGTTTAGTTTCAGAGCAATATGTTAGTGAGGCTGATGAATTACAGATGAATGGCATCACTGAAAATAAATACGTTCACTATGAATTTAAATTATTTTCTGCAGCTTTCCTCGGGCATCAGTCTCTCTCTTTGTGTATTTTATATTGTTTATCCTTCTCCGCGACCTGTTGCTCCTGACTGAAGTAGGCAGCGTTTGATTGGTCCATTTTATCCCCCAAAAAAAAAAACCCATTAGATGCCTGCAAAGCAAAAGGCCTGGGTTAAAAAGGAAAGTTAATAGATGCCGTTATGATACGGATTATCTCTGTATCATAACATATTGGGATTCTAGGTTTTGTCGAGCCGCCTAATGCATTGAAATCCCAACTTTGGCAAGCTCACTTTGTTGTATGCGCTTCTGTGTTTTCAAAACTCCTGTTAACATCGACTGACACGTCTACAAAATAAGGATTTTTCTCCGACGTGGATCATTCTTCTCAGCATGATCTGAACCACAGTCTGCCATATCTCAGCTTTTTGGAGCGTTTTTCAGTTTAGTCGACAGCACACACCCTCCGAGTGTGACTTACTCATGTTTAGTTACGTTTGTTGCAGTTTGACAAGCAACATTTTTGCAACCAACAACACAACTGTAGATCAGCCTGTTACTCTAATTTTTAAAAGCTGAGAAATACACAAAGGGTTTTGAATAATGCACATTTATATGGAAAGGGCTTTTAAATGCAACACTTCTGTCTCAGCTCACCTGTCTTTAAGTCAGCTTTTAAGAAATGTTCATAAATGCAGTAAATGACAAATTAAATGGAAAAACTGGCACAGAGTGTCTTAGTAATGTTGGTATTCCTCCAAAAGAGCTTCAGTCCACATTGGCATTGATTGTACAAGTGTTCATCAAACCATTCAGTGACCCTTCATCCCCTGTGGACGGAGGCACTATCGGTGTAAAAAACGCCACTCTCAGGAAAGAAATGTTTCATCATCACGCTGAACAACTTTGTACTGATTGGCATTGATCTTTCCTCTGAGGGCAGCAATGGACTCAAACTATGTCAACAAAATACCCCCTACAGGATAACATCTCACTGTTCAGGACTCCCCTTTAGTTTATTTAGTTTACTTAACTTTTACATTTGGATGTAGCTTATTTGCTCGTTTGTGCATCGCTTTGTACCTGATAGTTGGTCAATAATCTGCATTAAAGGCTCCAGTTGCCTAGGTAACGCTCCAAATTATTTACCACCCTTGCATATGTAAGTTAATGGTATCATTCACTCTCACTGGGAGGCACTTGGATTGATTACTTCAAAATGCTGAAGGTTTAACTTGCGGCCCATCCAGTTTACATCACCAGCAATTCTTTCACCGACCACTGCTTACAGTTTCACGTTCAGTGGTCTCTGGTTGCACCGTTGCTGTTGTGGATGCCCCTTCATTGTGACTTCCCTGTGAGATGATGTTCGGTGAAGTAAACTGTAACACTTGCAGATTGTGTAGATAAAAATCTGCGTGATAGATGTGCTGCCACTCTGTAATACCACTTTTGTAATTTCAGAAGTCTCTGGCCTGTCAATGCACATCACTGAGCAGATATGTTTATTTTGCTGTATCAACTCTCAGCTTGTCAGAAGTAGCCCCTTCCTTCCCCGGGTCGCCTCCACGCTGAGGCAGAAGATGGCTTCCTTCCAGAGCCTGATGGATGTGGAGGAGAATGATGCCTGTGATCCGGTGCCAGCGCAGGACAGCAACACTGGAGGATGCATCAAGACAAGAGATTATCTGTCTGGTGAGGCTGCCTCATTGCCACAGGATTAATAGTTTCATTTTTCATTGAGGATCCATGCCAGAAGGATTTCTTTATGATGTCTAGAGGCATCGTTCATAAAGCAGTGGATTAATGCGCTGCACCGTATAAGCCTGACTGTGACAACATCTTACAGCAGGGATCTCCTCTGAGCTTGGTCATCTTCTTAAATGGGCCCAGTTTCTAAGCTGTTTGTTACTGAAGTGAGACTTTATCTCTATTCCTCTGATCAAAGGTGTTTGTTTGTTTTTTTCCCTTTTTGTACCCCAAGCTGTGTTTTTATCATATATTATTTGAAATTTGATATTTTCTTTTCATTAACTTGGATGCTCCCAAGTCCCATTTGTTTTTCTATGTTTATGTAATATGCCTTTTTTTGATTGATGTTTTTTTTTTTTTTTTCACTCTCAGATGGGAACAGCCATGATGGAGGGAAGGAGAACGACCCTCCAATGATGCCTACACCCAGCAAGAGGAGGCGCACCAGCAGCCCCCCCGAAGGCTGCAGTGTGGAGATTAGAGAGGCCAGCACGCCTACCCTCTCCTCCACTTTGATGGAGCAGGAGGTACACCGACTCACTCCGACTCACTCACTTAACTGACTGCTGTAAATAATTTAGCTAAAAGGTTTTTTCCTCTGTGTGCCTGGCTCCCATTGAAGCCGTCGATTATTTTTAACGCCTTTATGAACGGTAGATCTCAGGGCCAAACAGGATTTTTTTTTTTCCTTTTTTTGACTACAAGCTTCCAAAAAGAGAAATAAACCAAAGAGCACTTTGACGCGAAATATGTTTGAGAAAACACTGCCAGTTAAATTTTTTTCTCTCTACACTAGACAAAATACTTTACAACTCCACAACTTTATTAGTGCAAAAAAAACAAAACATCAATGTATTTTCACTTAAACAAGCAGCTGTTTTTTATGTGCATTAAAGTTATATAAAAATGTAACCGTGCAAATGCAAATTCCTTGCTGACAGTTTAACCAAAAGGCATTTCCAGTGGAAACTGGCAGACATATCCTCAGCATATCCATGTATAATATCCACAAAACTTAAAAAGAGGTTATACACGCGAAACACGGTAACATTATGTTGAAGCACAGTACGTATCCAGACGCATCAGAATCAGTTTTCTCTTTCTCGGCTTTCTCACCCGACGGCACGTAGACGGACACGCTGTCGGAGCTCAACGATTGTGATGCGTAGGGTCCGCGCTGTGTTTACGTCTTTTTGCGCTGATTCTGAGCTGCAGGTTTTGTTTCTCTCCAATCAAAATTTACCGAGCCAGCAGCAAAAGAAGCAGCAAACTACGCTTCATATTTGATAAATCTCGTCATGAATTCCCTCTGACTTTTGCTGTTTTCTTCCACCACGATAAAAATCACACTTCACGCACAGCTCCCTCTCTCTCTGTACTTCAAGAACAGTTTCCCATCTCAAATCTGTTTTCTGCATTATTCATTCGCTTATTACCCACCAGTCTACTGTTGTTTACTGCGCTGTCGGCCACTGTCTTTTTCTTTTCTTTTTCTTTTTTTCCCTTAAATGACCTCCGACAAGAAAGCCTAATTTCTGCTGTTCAATACTGAAGAAATTTAAACTTTTTAAAATTATTTGAAATTGTAGAATATTTTTAAGGTTATCTGCTATAAAAAGCCAGGCCAGAAAAATCTCCTTCATGTTTTTCTGTGTTTTATTCTCATTTACTTTCACACAAAGGCATCTGCTGTGATGTTCACAATTCTGATGAAGTCTCACATGTATCAGTACTGATAAATGATCAGAATTATAATATTTCTGACTGTCTGAGGCTAAATTGAATCGAATCAGGACTTTGAGAACCGGAATCGAATGGATTATAGAAATCAGTGATGATACCCAGCCCCAGTGAGTAGCCTAGGCCTGACAGAAGTGGATGTAGCTGTGGGTAATAAGAAAAGATGAAAAGAACTAACGTTTTTGTTAAGTTAAGTCCTGATCTGTCTGAAATTCATAGCCAGTGCTCTGACACAGTGCCATCAATCTTTGAATGCTGAAAAAGCACAGTGTATCCAGGAAACACATTATATGCTGCAATATATGCACTGCCCAAGTGTCCCCTCTCCCCACTGCCTTTCAGCAACATGCAACAGCAAACAGGTCGTCAGAGGAGGCAGAGATGATGATTAAGTTTAACATTTTCTATAATATTGACAAAGCACTTTAAGCACAAGATTGTTAGTTAATAATTTAGAAATGAATATTGTCTGTATGGATTTCCCCCCCAAAAAAGTGCACATGCAAAACTGCGGTGTTAAGTAATGCGGTTGAAAAATTTGAGTGCGCCTAACTTTTGTGCCGGTACGCCTAAGTTTTTAAAGTTAGGCGTACTGGTGCGCCCATGGCAAGAAGTTAGTCTAGAGCCCTGGTATCACTCCGCGAGGCTCCTGCCTACGATAG
>NW_005187604.1:887835-889963 GCF_000239375.1 Pundamilia nyererei
GCGAGATTTCATTTTCTTATCATTGCCCAACATTATACCAGTATTACCGTGAACGGTATGATATGGCCCAGCCATAGCTGCAGTCACACAGATGACTGTACCACAAAACAAGATTAATGGGTTAGCGAGATATGTCAAGCTTAAAGTTAGTTTTCAGTTTCACCAAGACACAGACTTTGTTGTGGTACCCTTGAGTTCCCACTTGGATTTCAGGTTTTGTAGAGCCAGCTAAAACAAGGAAAGTCTGAATATATCAAAGTTGCTTTATAGCACACCCCTCTGGTGATAACTGGGCAGATGAATTCGGTATACACTGGTCCATCTAACAGCCCAGCACTGTGCAGCTCATTTGGCTTTCTGAAGAGAACTGCACAACTAGCAGGCCTGCTATCAGTGGCTTGTTCTATTAACAGATGAAAGCAGGTTCTTAATGAGGTCAGTTGAAAAGGTATGAAAGAGTCTGGAGGTACTGTGGTGAACATTACACTGACTACAACATCATCCAGCATGTACAGTTTGGCAGTGGGCCAGTGATGGTCTGTAACTGTTTAGAATGAAAGTTAAATCCTCAGGCTTTATGAGTCAGTCGCTACAGAACTCCAGACTTCATGTGGGAGGCCTTCACATTGGCTCAAGAACAGTTCATAGAGAGCTTCATGGAATAAGTTTCCATGTCTGCATTGACCCAAGTGTAAAGTTTGGACGGGGGGGGGGATTATCGTGTGGGGCTGTTTTTCAGGAGCTGAGCTCGGCAGCTTACTTCTAGTTAAACTCTTAATCGTCCAAGACATTTTGGACGATTTCATGCTGTGTGAACAGTTTGGGCGTGTCCTGTTCCTGTTCCAACTTGACTGTGCACCAGCACAAAGACACAACATGGATAAGTGAGTTTGGTGTGGAAGAACTTGGCTGGCCTGCACAGAACCCAACCTTAACCCGACAGAACACCTTGGGGTGAATTAGAGCCGAGACTGTGAGCCAGACCTTCAGTGTTTGACGTGCTTCTGGAAGAATGGTCAAAATTCCCATAAACACACTCATAAACCTTGTGAAACGCCTTCACAGAAGAGTCGAAGCTGTTATAGCTGCAAAAGGTTAACCAACATCAAATTAAGTCGTATGGATTAGGAATGGGATGTTACTGAAGTTAATATGCATATCAAGGCAGACTAGTGAATGCTTTTGGCAATATAGTATGTGTCAGTATTTCAGCTTAAATATTTTGATCTGATGTGTTGATGGTTGTTGTCAAACTAGGAAACAGAAAATAAGCCCAGTTTTTAGAAATGTTACTATTCTGTTGTTCGGAGTCCTTTTCACACTCGTGTCCTCTTGTTTGTGCTTTCATATAAGGTAGAACATTCTCGGTTATGCCTTCTGATCTTTTCCAAGTCATTTTTGGGGCTATTCATGATAACTGAGCAATTCCTGCTCTCATCAGAAGTGTCTGCAAAAAAAGATATTTAAAGGATGCCTGCTGTGAACTGATTAGATGAAATGATTATGGTTGTTCTGTGCTCCAGTGTCCTTCTGGATTTTATGTACAAAAAATTATGCTAGTCTTGGCTAAAATGCAAATATCTGTTCTCTGTGTTCTGTCCTTGTCCTTGAACTACAGAATGAAAGCTCTCATGTGTGCTCTCTTAATAGGATGAGGTCTTTGAACTCCAAAGCCTCAGCCGACCACCTCCTGATGATCCTGCAGCCGTTTCGCCACCGCAGCGTTCCTCCCCCTTCCGCATCCCCTCACTCCCTTTGTTGCCGGAGATGAAGCCCACAGGTGAGCACATGTCGCTCTCTGTGGCCTTGTTAGAGTAACTGACCTTTTATCTTGGTTTAGCCTTTGAGGCTCGATGCACAGTGGCTTGCTCCAGTGTAGCCAAAGGTTCCGCTCGGCTGAATTGGTGCATATTCAGCGAAGAAGTCGATGTTCGTTTGAGTTGCCGTAGTGAAGAACATCATGCATGTATTTAGCAATAAGCAGTTTAGAGTGTTGGTGAATTAATAAAAAAAAATTTAAAAAAGGCCAATATGGTCTGATATAAGGCTGCCACGATTAGTCGATTAAAATCGTCGACGCGTCGTTTGAAGCTTTGCAAGATCCCAAAAGACGCAGGAATAACTAGCA
>NW_005187604.1:890866-891891 GCF_000239375.1 Pundamilia nyererei
AACAGTTGTGTGATGTATCTTGCTGCACCAAACACCCACTTCTATTTGTAAATACCAGATCAGAATGTACTGATTCCAAATACACAACTTTAAAAAAATGTTTTCTCATTTTGTCATCATGCACATCTTTTTTATTTTATTTATTTTTTAATTTATTTTTCTTTAAACAGTAACTTCGACAGTCTTATACCGACACTGGCTACGCGCACACAAACACGCACGCACGCACGCACGTCTGGTTTGCTATCCTTGTGGGGACATCCCATTGACATAATGCTTTCCCTACCTGCTTAGCCTAACCCTAACATCAAAAATGAATGCCTAACCCTTACCCTAAACCTAACAATAACCTAATTGTAACCCTGACACGAAGACCTGGATTTTGGTCCCCATGAGGGCTGTTGGTCCCCACCAGTATTGTAAATACACACACACACACTATTTGTGGGCTGGATTTCACAGTGGCTGTGCTTGCTTACTGTAGGGTGTAAAGATCCTGTAAATCTGTGGGTCAGGTCATACTTCAATTTGTATTTTAGAACACGGGAAGATGATATTTACTCTACGCATCCTCGCTTTGTGATCAGTTCTACCAGTTTGTTATGAATTTCCATTTCACTCTGATGAAAGATGCTTAACAATTATTCAGACTAGCATGCTTATAACCAAGCTCTCAGCTGTACATCGCTACATAACATAAGCGCATGGCTAATGAATAGATTACATCGATGTCACGTAGGGCTGAACGATATATTGCATTTGCGATAATATCGCGACATGATCAAGTGCAATTTTCTAACCGCAAAGGCTGCGATTATACTCTGGACATGTCCTCCTCCTGAGGCCGCATTTGTAGACCGATTACGTCACAGCGACGCGCCGAAGGCTGCCCAAATTCGTAGACTCCTCCGAATGCAGCCGACAAATGAGTCCTCCTTTTCCCCCGAATTTGAAGGATGGGTCGGGTGTGTCCTTCGTGGCCTACCATATCCCAGAATTCATAGCGCGGCCCAGCCAAACTCCAG
>NW_005187604.1:897728-933658 GCF_000239375.1 Pundamilia nyererei
GACAAAGAAGAAACGTGTGCGTTTTGGAGGTCCCCTCTCTCCTGAGTTTTTCGATAAGAACCTGCCTCCGAGCACCCCATTACAAAAGGGAGGCACACCGGCCCGACCACAAACTCCCGGTGGGAGCTTACAGCTTCGTTCAGTGCTGAAGACACCGCAGAGTGAATCCAAGACACCCAAATGTCGGCCCGACTTCAGCAGCCCGACTGCGTTTGGTGCTTCTCCTACACTCACAATGCCTTGCAAGTCCAGAATGCACTCTGAGGGAGACGAAGAGGAGGTAAAGGTAGATGAGATTAAACTGTGTTGCCAGTATGATGATTACACTGTACATGTAATAAAATCTTAGTTACAAAACATTAACATTTTCCAATGACATCAGCTACAAACAGGCTTTCCACAAGATAATTTGTTCGTCTGTTTGTAACCGCCCTGTTATCTATTATTGTTACATCCTGTGAGGACGTTGGAGTGTGTGGGCGTGGTGTTGTCCTCTCCTCCTCCTTCTTTCTTGTCCCTCCCCTTGTCTCTCTCTACCCCACCTGCTGCTCATCTGCCCTCGTTTACCACCAATTACCCTCCAGAGGTGATATAAGCTGGAGGAGAGCGGTGTGAGTGAGTGAGTGAGTGAGTGACCGACCCACCCACCCACCCACCGTGCGTGGCTTGTTGCGAGTAACTCAACTGGGCAGTGGTTTTGCTTAAGTGACGGCGGCCTCCATTTCTTGGTTTGGCCTGCCTGGTTATTGCTAATAGCAGCGTTGCTGTCTTTTTCTGTTGAAGCCTTATAGTTGTTTTCTTAGTTGAAGCGGTCACCATCTCTTTGGGTTGGCCTGTCTGATTTATCATTAAAGCAGCGTTGCTGTCTCTTTCTTTTGTTACTGCTTATATGATTATTGGGTTAATTAATTATAATAGATTTATTTTGTGTTAAACACCTCTGCCTGGTGTCCTTTTCATTTCAACCCGGATCCAACTGTTACTGTCCCCCACCCTCTTCGCCTTGCTTTCATGTGGGGGCGTAACAATTATTGTCTGCTACCTGCTGCTGTTAGCTGTTGTCTGTTCTCTGCAAGGCTCAGGATATGACCCACGATCTGGTCTTGATTATAAATATTAGTCATCAGTAAATAATACTGCTTTTCTATTTTCTGGTCCTAGATTGTTTTCCCTTCGGTGGAGGAGATTGGCTCTGCTGTGGCGAGTGATACAGGTTGATTACAGTTTATTGACCCTGAGAGAGATGGCTTATTGTCTCCAGTGGAATGCAATTCAGCTCTGATATGATAACAGCTTTCTTTCATTTGTTTCATTTTCAGAATGGGCGTGGGATGCCCAGCCATTGAATTTAAACAGTGCCTTCTACGAGGAGTCTCTCTCTCAGCTTCTGACAGGTAAACAGCTGTCATAGCTTTTTTTCTTTTAATTGTCACTTAGCTTCCTGTCCTCATCGATCTACTTCTGTAACCTCTATTTCTCCAGCAAATCTGAGTACACCAGCGTAAAAGACTTGTTGTGTGGAGCTGAATCACGTCAGGATTTTTATTTTGACATCATATTAAGAAATTAAGCCGCCTTCTGCCTCTCTAATTATAAAAGAAAGATTAAAACAATCAGAGAAGTCAGAATGAGAGGCATCCTTAAACCTCCTCCTGTTGGTTTAAAAGCTGCACAGTTCCTTTTGTCAGTTGGACTGTATTAATTTGTGTGAATCATTTTTCCACGCTAATCAGCTGAGTTGTTATAATCAGTTATTGCTATAATCTCAAACAGAAGTCCTTTCAGCTGTAATACTGTAGGTTTTCCCCCAGAGTCTGACACCAACCCCAGCACAACCTCCCAGATGGATGACCAGTCTGAGCCTGACTCCCTGCCAGAGAAGCAACCAGACGCTGGAGTTGGAGGTCCAACTGCAGCCCGATCCAGCAACAGAAGGAGAAAGGTCTGCCACATTTAAGATATTTTTTTTTCTTCAAATTCTAGGATACATCTCTGTGAGCTCATGGGAATGTTAGACAAAATACTCTGCCAAAATAATTTATTACCATCCTCTAGAGAATTTTATTCTGTGCAATTTTCTCTTGCAGTCAGCACCAAAACAAGGACTTGGAAGCGAACCTCAAGCTTGCTCCAGCAGCCGAAAGAGGAAGGTATGCTGTTGCCATAAACTGCATGATTCACTTGTACAAATGTCCATTTAGAAGCAAAGATGGCCTTTTTTTTTTCCCTTAATCATTTGGAGGTCATAACATGTTCCAATCTAATCTACTGTTTAATTCTGCTGGATGTGAGCTTAATCACATTTAAGGACTTGTACTATGTGTGTGTGTGAGTGTGAGAGTCTATATAATATATCCTGGGGTAAACTTTTCTGTTCCCCCAGCTGCCAGAAGAGAGTGAACCTGTGAAGAGGTCGGCACGGTCTGCTGCCAAGTTGGCCTCTGGGAAGATGAAGGTGAGTTGGATGAGTGTGCTTGTTTGATTTCTCCTTCCATCACTTCACTGAGGGCTTTGCAGAATTTTTACAAGCTGTCATGTAGATGATGGCTACACAATCTGACTATGACTTAAGGTCATAGTGAGTATGTATTCATGTTAATATGGCCCATATAGAGCTGCAAATAGCACATCTGTGATATCATGTATAGTGGTAATGCTGATCCTTATTCATAAAGTTGTGCATGAGTGGAGAGTCAACACTGCTGTCACAGATAATTACACAAAGAAGTTTGATGAGACAAAGTGAGATTGTTTGTGCTTTATATCGTAGTGGTGAGGTGTATATTGTGGCACAGAACCAGAGGAGACTATGTTACCGTTTGATCTGACTATGCAAATTTCCACACCATGAAGGTACTTTAATAATGGGTTCTACAAGGACCTGTTATAGCATATTGTTAGGTTTGGATTTTAAAGCTGGCTGCAAAGCAACTTACACGGGGTGAAATGTTTCTGCTGATTAATAGAAGTGGAATACCATGAAACCATATGGATCCATTTATGTAGTATTCGGCTACACACAGTGAAGGGTTTTGCTTATGCAGCCCACACGGACATACATGTACAGTGTATACTGGTGGGAATGACACTCCATAGGTCAAATCTGGATTGGTTGAAAGGTTTGCACGAACAACACTTTTTATGTTATGCCATCCTCCAGTTACCTCGGGAGTGGGATGTTAGAATTCCAAGTTGGTGTGTACCAATAGGAAAAGCATGAAAAAAAGGATTTGTTTTGCTTTGGCAAAGTAGAGGAATTCATCTATATCAAGCAATACAGCATAATACTTAATGTAAGAACACCACTGAGGACATTCATGGATAGACTCTTATCCATGAATCCAAGATACTGCCGCCCTTTTGGATCGTTAACTCTGGGTTTTTGGGATTGTTCCGACTTCCAGATCAGGACATTCAAATTGGGGCAGCGTTCCAGATGAAAATTCTGTCTAGGACCTTTGTGTGAGATGTCATCCTAATCCTGTATTGTAAGCATCGGTAAACTGATAAGCTTTTATCACTTTTTCTGCATCCGGGTTCCTTAACTGTTACATTAAGATTAATGTTATTGGGTTTATATTCTTATTTCACTATTGTACTGAGAACCTACTGAACCATGACCTCGCATCTGAGATAGGGCTGGGTGATATATCGATATATTTTTATACGAGATAAGATAAGACGTGACTTTTGTGTACTGTTGGGGATAGACCAGATGAATAGACAGATCACAACCTTTTTAGTCTTTCAATCATAGAAATATTTGGAGATGATCTGTGTTTTTGTTGTCAAGAGATCCTGTTTTAAAACAAACAAAAAAACAACACAATAGTTGATCCATCCAGTTTTTAATCCACTCAACTGTAAAACGATGGTGAGTGTACTGTCGTCACCCTGCCGGGCGGGCGGGCAGCATAGACACACAAATTTGTTAATGCGATAACTTAAGAATGAGGCAACATAGAAGTTTCACATTTGGGACAGGTTTGATTCCTGGTAACCTCAAGGTTAGAGCTTTCTGAAAATCATGTGAATGCGATAACTGAAATGAGGCAACATACAATTTTGAAATTGGCACTATTGACTAGTTTCACACTTAGCTCATCTACTAGGAGGCTGAGGGGTAACACTGCCAGCCACCAGTAATTTCTGGCATGTCTGTACACAGCACACCCAAACTAATTTCCACGATTATTAAATACCTACCTCATTAAATAGCTCACAAATATATACATCACTACCTTTTTCTTTTCTTTTTTTTAATTCAAGGAAATGTGATGGTATTTACAACATCCATGTATTCACAGTGAGTAGGGTAGGAAGTCACAATAGGGCAGCAGGAAAAGGAAACGAAGCACAGAATAAGATAAAACATTGACAAAACCACTGTAATCATGTGTTTGCCGACTGGGCACGTACTGCAGTTGACTATGTGGAAGCATTTGTGTGACAGTGATTTATTTTTAAACATACATGCTCTTACTAGACTTTTTCCCCCAACACACTATGATCAGCTAACATCCACATGTCACTTTTCTATTTTCTTTTCCTATTCTTCCCATTTTCAGTACTTTAGTTGAATGTGCATTACATTTTCATGTGTCAACACTTGACTAGTGCAAAGCATAAAAAAGGTAGGATAAGTGAAATGGGTTTAGCCCAGGGCAGGTCAAGCACACAGGGTCCTGATAGCTGTCTAGACTGAAGCTCACATTACTGCAGTCCACTTACTGAGTGTGCAGCGCCCAGCTCATGTCCACGGGATCCATCATTTCCACACTTCCTGTTAATCGTCTGTGTAACGGCTCTAGTATTCTGGCAGCATCGTGTCAGATCGGATGCTTGAAGTAAAATATCTGTGTTTGGTTTAAACCAGCCGGTGGAACTAAAATGAGGACAGATTAAGCAACTCAATGTCTTCTTTCTCACCTCGCATGTTTTCACAAACATATCCCAAAGAAAGTTGGCAAACAAGCCGTCATGTTGTTTTCAGTTTGAAAGCCCACGTGAGGCGTTCGCCCAGTCAGATGCAGCCCAGTGTTTACACGGTTATGAGAGAGAGAGCTGCTGTCGAACACTGAATGGCTGCAAAGTGTCCAGTCCTGGGAAGCGGGGAGAACCCTCACAGGCAAAATAAAAAATTTCCCCCTTAGACACAAACTGTATCCGTACTTTAGGTTTGTTTTTGTTTCTTCTTCATAGATTAATGCTCCCAGTCAGGACTGTATTTAAAGCTCTGTGTTCAGATCTGTCAAACAACTTCTTCAGTTACACTCTCAGGCTGTGCGATATGATGAAATATATCGGATGACAGAATTAGAACATCTATCGTTTCATATTATACGCTATAATTTGTCTCGTGGTGTCGCAAAATACAGTTTATTGTTTTCATTGTTTGGATGGTCACCATGTGGATGCAGCCACGAAGAATACCAGCATGGCCAGTGAAGATGATACAGAACCAGTTAGCACCAAACAGAGGGACCTGGTTGGTTATGAAAGGTCTGACAAAGACCAGAAAAATGTATCATGCAAATTATGCTCAAACCGGTCCCCACCACAGACTCAAACACACACAAACCTCGTCTACCACCTACGCAAGAATCACATGAAAGAGTATGGAGAGAGTTTACGGATGAGAAGCAAAAAAGAGCCGTCAGGTGCTCAAAATAAACCTTCGACTCAACTGTTAGAACAGGCTTTTCTCCGCAGCACGCCGTGTAATGAATACAAAGAAAAGGGCAGCTGTTATAACTTGTATCTAAAAATATATAGCTTCATGCATTGGTCAAAACACTCGACTCCAGGTACACGACGCCCAGCTGAAAACACTTCACACAAGTTTAGTTGCCTGAGATTCACAGAATTTACACACATTGCACTTTTTTGTGATATATATTGTTATCGGGATGTGAGATTTTGGTCATATCGCGCAGCCCTATTACACTCCATGAAATGCAGACAGCTGATGAAAATGAAAGTGCTGTCTGACTACAAGACACACTGATGAGCACAAAGTGTCACCGAAGCAGAATCGTAAGAATCGGAGGATGAAGCAGATTATTACTCCTGCAGGGATTCAGTTTTCCATCTTATAGGTTTTATATCCATAACACACATTTGCCCAAGAGCACGAGTGAACATTCTCCAGCAGTTTCTTTAACTTTGAGCTAATTGATAAAATATTTTCAGCTTTTTTCAATTTTATGTTTGTGTTTATAAAATATGTTTGTGCATTAGATAATCATTGTATTATTAATGAAATGTGCAAGATCGAAACACTCTGCATACCATATCAGAGGTGGATACTTGCCAGCTTTAACGCTTCTGCAGGCTTGTCAATGCAGAATTTTCTAACACTGCAGTTTGTTGGTCCCCAGATGACCTCCAGCACAACGCGTCGATGGAACAAGGACGTAGACCGCTCGCTGTACGGCTCGCGTGAATATGCCTCCAAGAACCCCGCCCTGAGTCCCATCACCGAGAGGCTGTCCTTCATCAGTCAGTCTCCAACAGCACAGGAGACTCCTTCAATCAGCTGTATGGGTAAAAAGAAAAAAAAGTTGCCAGTGTGTGATTTAACCTGTGGTTGGAGACGGTATCAATGTCTGGATGTCAAACTTTATTTTAGTCCCTAAAAAATGAGAACCTTTGGATTCAGGGGAAACCAGCAGAAACATTTTTTTCCTGAGATTTTTCTTTTGTCCTCACTTTTCTTCACAGCTCCAGATCAGGAAACCCAGCTGAATCCTGAGGTAACTAATGAAACTCAAGTGATACACGACCTCGCTGTGACAAATGCCTCAGAAACCACTGTAGAAGATTCTGTCACATCGCCCAGCTTGAGTGAAAAAAGTGCCGCCGGGCAGGACAGCAGGCTGTTGGGGGTGAGGGTCAGAGGAAGACGACTGAAGAAAAGGAAGGTCAGTGTCGCTGACAGTGACCTGACCAGAGGAGAGACAGAGCAGCAGCTCTATGAAGAGCAAACCACTACAAGCCTTGAGCTATCAACGAGAACCCCTTCTGTACATGAAGAGAGACAAGAAGACACTGTAGAACTTTGTGCCCAGACCTCTGCAGATACACCCTGCACAGAGTCAGAATGTCACGTGAGTGCACATGTACCTACTTCAGACTGCCTGAACAGCACAGAGCCAGCACACGGGAAAGCCAAGCATGGCAGGAGGAGCTCTGTAAGCAGCTCAGTGACAGCGGAGCAGGAGAACTATGTAAAGAAGCACCAAACCAGCTGTGAAGAGGAGGAGGAAAGACAGGGAGACCGAGCAGCAAGCTCACAGGAAAACATCCAGTCAAGCTCTGATAGCCAGGAAGAGGGGGAAACGGCTCATGTGGACCTTGCTCCCTGGCAAGCTGACTTTAATTTTGAGGATGTGTTTAAACCAGTTTGCACTAGAGGGCAGCGCTCAGTGCGGCGCAGCCTGAGAAACCAGAGCAACGCTGAGAACAGCAGCAGTGCAGGGCTCACCTGGCTGCCTCGTACCTCTCCCGAGTCCAGCAAAGAGACCCGCAGGAGGACCCGGGGCCGTCGGCTCAGTGCTGCTCTGCCCAGCCAACCGTCACTCCCTGAGGAGGCGGGAGATGCCTCCTGAGATCATTTACCTAACTTAATGAACTGAGACAACTAAAACATTGATTTTTTTTCTTTCTTTTGTTTCTTTCTCTGTGAATTATTAGAGATGACCAGCAATTTGTGAGTGGTTTCCCTCCAGTAACTAAGCTAGTCAATATGCTGAGAGCTCAATCATCTCTGCTGACCACCTAATCAATATCGTGGCACTCGGCTGGTAATCACAGTGCATCTTCAGTCTGCCTCTACAAAGTCACTGGATCAGGAAATGAAGTCAATATCTGCTCCTGAGGCTGGATGAAGATGGCTGTGTCGCATTCACCAAATGTGTCAGCCAAAGGCAGGCGGGCTTTACACGGAGAACTTAAATGAATGTGCTCAAGTAATTCTGCTTAATTGTGATTGGTTGTTGTTGTTGTTGTTTGTTTTTTAATAATCTAAACAGTTGTGGTTATTGAAAAGCAGATGCTTGTAAGGTACAGTTTGAACCTTACAAGCATCTGCTTCTAACTAAATATATTGCCTCCATGTAAAGATGGCACATTAGAACAAACTGTGTTCATTTAAAAGGATGCTTTAGATTCATTTAGAGCAAATTAATCCAGATAATAAAGCAGCCGCTTGTCTCCACAAACGTGACGTTCCAGCTGTGTGTGGTCACTCGAGTTCAAGTGCAGCAGCTTTCCCTTTAGCATAAACCGTCCTGTTCTGTATTTTAAACATGGCCAAATGCCTGAAAGTAAATTGACCTCTAACCTCCACCCAAGTTCCAGCGGTTATTGATTTTTAAAATCTGTTGCTCAGTACCGGCTCCATCCATCTGTCACAGAGGGCAGTAACAAATTGAGTTTCAGATTCAGTTCACATAGGAAAATTGGCTCGCAGAATGATGCATGACTGTAATCTATCCATCACTGAGTAATTGACTGCCTCCTTTTACATCAAGTCAGTCACTTGGCTGAAGGACGACAGAGGTTTTTGGCCCCACTAGTGATCTGCCAAGGCCTTTTTCTGCTCTCTATTCCCACCGGAAGACAGATGGACAAAATCATAAACCCACTAATGTGATGTTGTGTGGCTGCAGTGGGGCCACACTGCCATCTGGTGGCACTCTTGCAGAATTGCTGCTTATTGATGTGCCGCTCCTGGGAGGGTGCGTCAGGAAATGATGCTACTGTCAAGAGTGGGAATAATATAAATGTGTGGAAGTTCAACTTTATGGATGGCTGCTACTGCTTGGAGAGAGAAAAAACACACAGACTAGGCTCGTGTGTGTGCGTTTTTCTGCTCGACTGTGACGCTGTGTGTTTGTCTGCTCTTGTCTCTTTTAAAACTTGTATCATCTTTGTAAATGTGCAGTTTATAGAGTTGAAGCCAAACTGCTGCACCTCTATAATATGAGTGGGTGTTGGGTGTGTTGTCTGTGAGAGAGAGCGCGGGAGTGTGTGTGTACGTGAAGGGTGTGAAGCCCCTGTCCCTGGCAGACGGGCATACTGAAGGCGGCTTAACACAAGAACAATGGGGTCCTTTGACCAAAACGACACCCCCAAGACATGTGGCCTCCTGTCACCGTGGCAACCCCCCATGGGACAGAGCAGGATGACAGCTGGAGAGGAGGACTTACAAAAATGGAGTCCATTTCTTTCCACTGAAGCTCTCCCGGCTCTATATCTTTTCCCCTCTTCCCCCGGGCCTCCTCTACACTTTGGCCCTGGTCAATGCAGGATACATCTCATTTTACAGCTCCGTGTGATTGACCTTACAGGCTTCACTTGCCACCTACAAATCCTCCAGAGGGAAAAATAAATAAATTAAGAATCAGCACCAACAATAAATCAGCTCTTTATTGGCTCTCATTACTGTCCGTAATAAGAGCGCATTGAGCGTCGCAGACAAATACACGGCTGAGCCACAAGATTTCACACTCGCTCTGCTCTTGATTTTCCGCCTCATTTCAAAACGGATGATCACTTTCTGTACGAGCACAAAGAGACATAATCAGTTATTTGTACTTCCAGATTTAGAGACCTTGGTCTTTCAATTAGTTAATTAGTAACTGAATGGTATTAAGTTGTCCCGCTGCCTGTGGCCTTTCTGCGCTCTGTGCTGCGAGCCTTCTATTATTGATGTTCAGAGGCACGATCTGTAAGCCATACACAGCTCTCCTATGGAGCTGAAGACAGCAGGAGGAGGGCGACAAAACAAAAGGCAGGACAACAGCAAGAGACCCTCGAGCTACTCTGTTTGGTTTGCTGTCCCAGTGTGTCTGCATGCTGCGACTGGCTCAAACCTGTTTAAGAAAGCTGCCTCTACACACAGACGAGAGGGCGTAATCTAGGAATCCAATACTGGGAACATACTAGGACATCGTAATCGGTCATTTAGTGCTGCTACTTTAAAGCAGCCTTGGATTAAAGTTGGGCTCAGAAATTTTAACAGTGGAGCTTTCAATTTAATTTCCCTTTTAGTTTTAAGACTAGGGTTAATCCATGTGTGGGAAAGTGTCTGCACAATTACAGCTGTGACTAACAATTGGGTAATCTGTCTCATCCCCCCCAAAAGTGTCCATAATCATAAAGAGAGCGTTTACTTTTTTCATAATTCCTGTTTCCATAATGGTTGATCAAACGTTATGGACAGCTATTTTTAATGCAAATATACATTTGTAGTGTTCATATTTACAGAAAGCAGGGAAAGAAACATTAAAACTATTTTTCCATTAAGATGCCAAATGCATTTCTTTATTTTCATTCCTGAACAGAAACATTAGTTGTTGAATGTTATGCTTGATTCATTTCTGACTTCTAAGAGAAGTCCATAGTGTTTTTTTTCTGGTATAAAAAATGTGATTTAAGTCATTTTTAGTTTTAATGTTTTTGACAGATTTCTCAAATAGTTTTGTTTTCTTGTTTTTATGACAAGTGGTCTAATAAATCAGTTAAGCACATATATACACATGCATATAGTGCTTTTCTACTCTAATCTGGTCAGAAACACAGCTAAGCTGCAAGAGTTGCTAATCCTTAATCTTTCTCAAATTGGAGAAGCTCGCAACTTCCTGCAGTCTACTCTGGCTGCCCAGCCAAGCTGGCCACAGCCTCGGGCAGAGAGGTACCAATAATAATAATGGATTGGATTTATATAGCGCTTTTCAAGGCACCCAAAGCGCTTTACAATACCACTATTCATTCACTCTCACATTCACACACATCGTGCCATCGGCCCCCATGGCCAACACCAGTAGGCAAGTAGGGTAGGTAAAGTGTCTTGCCCAAGGACACAACGACCAGGACAGAGAGCCCAGGGATCGAACCGGCGACCTTCCGGTTACAGATGCGATTCCCAACCCCCTGAGCCACCGTCGCCCATGTGCGTAATAGCCAATATAAATGGGGTGCAGGTGTGCATTTTAGTACCGGTTAAGTTAATTAAAAAGAATCTTTGCACATGTGAATGCTTGGGGGAAAAAAAACGCTCAAATCTACAAACAACATCAGCAATGTTATCTGTGTCGTTCTGTTTGTAGTCGAGTCTGATGTCTTTATTTTCTTCCAGAAGCCTGCTGTGTGTTAGGGGTGTGATGGGGAATACCCAATTAGACAGCAAACGTGGGTGCCCGTGTCATTGTTTCCAAACATGTGTTTCTATTCATTCACACTAAAATGCAGTAAATTCTCCTGTAGTGCTTCTCACACACTGGAGTTGTCTGGATGTTAGGCATGAATGTAGGAAAGATCAGTTCTAAAAGAAATATGCACGGCCCTGTGGAGGTCTTTCACATAGATGAGAGACGGGAGAGCACCCCAGCAGTCAGGTCACTGACATGTATGACAGCCCACTAAGTTTGTCTAAAGGCACCTGAACAACTCGGACCATGAGAAAGCTCTATTGGAACAGATGTGAGTGGTAATGCACGTGTAAGCAAAGCTGTGTAACTAGTTAAAGATTCAAAACTACACGCAATGAAACGGCGAGCAAGGGAAGAGTAACAAAGCGGCATTAGAGAGGTTGCCGTTGTGCCAGGAGAAATTAAAGGAGAGGAAGTAAACGATGCGTCCAGCATTATGTGTGTTGACGAAACAGAGCTCTGCCGTCGCATACCTGCGCAAATCCTGACTGTGTCTGAACTCGATTTATTCTCGAGTGCTACAAACGAGAAAAACCCCGGGTGTTCAGATGAAGAACAGAGGCGCTCACTCGAATGTTAATTCTTCAAACGCGCTTTAAAAAAAAAATCTAACAGGCTCCATTTGATTGATGTTTGATGATCTTTGTGTTGTAATCAGAAAGATTTCATCATCTTGTAGGGAAGATGATTAAATTCATTTTTCACCTCAAAATTCTACACACAATACCTCATGATGACAAAGTGAAAAGTTCTTGTAAGTTTATTAAACAAAACTACAATATTTCTATTGATCATCTATCAGATGCTTCTGCTACTTAAGTGAAGTCCACCTGTGGTAAATTCAGTTGACTGGATGTGAGCCCAATAAGCACACAACTGTCTACATAAGGGCCCATCGTTAACGGTGCATGTCAGAGCACAAACCAAGCTGTGCAGTCCAAGGAACTGTCTGTAGACCTATGAGACAGGATTGTATCAAGGCACGGATTTGAGGAAGGGTACAGGAAAAGTTTCTGCATAATTGAGGGTCCCAGTGAGCACAGTGGTCTCCATCATCTGCAAATAGAAGAGGTTTGAAGCCACCAGGACTCTTCCTAAAGTCTCTAGACTCTTCTGAGCTAACGGGGTAGAGTGGGCTTAATCGAGATGCTTGGCCTGAATGCCAAGCGTCGGATCTGCGGGAAACGAGGCATCGCTCATCTCCTGGCCTGCTACAATGAAGCATGGTGGGATGCAGGGACTGAGAGACTAGTCAGAGTCAAGGGAAAGATGAATGCAGCAGAGACATCCTTAATGATAACCTGCCCTAGAGCACTATGGACCCCTGACTTGAACAGGAACCTGAACATCTCTGGAAAGTTCCATGGGTTCCACAACTCACGACAACACTTACATCATTAGTTCTTTCTTCTTCTTTTTTTTTATACTGTAGTTATGTTTGAAGTGTTTTTAGGTAAGGAAAATTATACCTAATAAATTAAATTATACCTTAAATTATAAAATGTTATAAAGCACTATCCAAAGACATGTGTTTAGCAGACTGTTTTTCAACAGGTGTTTTGAAATATAATCATTTAAAAAACAGGAAAACAGTTTTCCAGGGAGAATTTCACACATGCTGTAACACACAGTGGCAGACGCTTGGAAACCTTAAAATAACTAGTGTACAAATTGCCTGCTCAGGTGTGTTACTCCTTAACAGAGCACATTCAAGACCATTTCTTTTTTGTTTGTTTTTTTGGCTTGCTAACATCCACACTCACACTTTGGCAGTGTCCAGCATTTTACAACAAAATGTAAGTCATAGTACAAGGATAGGTGTGTATAGCTATTTGCACTTAGCCCCCTCTGTGTACTAATCTACTCACTAAAGCCCTTCTCAGTGCAGGAGGCGACCCAGATCAAGATCTGCTGTGGCTGGCTCCTCTGTGAGAAATGGGCATGGCTGACACATGTCAGCCGTGATAAATGAGCAGGTGTTTAGGTCAGTGTTAAGTAAATGGAGTCATTATTGATGACCTCAGAGCCCCCCTGTGTGTTGCCAGTATCAGTGATGACTTCCAGGCGCCACGCTGTAGTACAAGGGGGACACTGTGTTGTGATTCTGGGGGTCAGGTGAGGACTCGCTGCCTCGGGGAACACACTGCACTGTCTACCACAGTAGCCTGGACCGATGACCTCAAAGAAGGAAGCTCACCAGAACTGGAGCACTCGGGCGGCCTCTGTGCAGACTGTTTGTGACTTGAACCTGCGATGGTTGTCTCAAAACTTACTTTCTTCTTCTGTTGTCCCGTGGGAGCGGGCAACCGGGTTTGTGTCACCACTCAGTGGAGCTCCAGTGCCACAAGTCACTGATCTGTCATAGTGTTACATGAAGTGCATGAAGGGTTATTTAGACATGCATTAAACACATACATGGTATTATCAGCAGGCAGCTGCCCTCAAAGAGACAATCTGGAGATGACTGTATGTCAATAAAACCCAATTTTCATCACCTTACTCAACTTCAAACCCCTTAAAAATCTATTAACTATGGTTAAAATCCAGGTCTGTGCAGGAAACCAACCTTTTTTAAGTCAGTAAATATGTCTAATGTACAATCATTCCACCCTGGAAAAAGACAAGTTCAGAGAAATCATTTTAAAAATGACCATGAAACTTAAGCCCATGATGAGCGGATGGACAATTTTGACCACAACTGTATATCAGCACCTTCTATGCTGCCAAATAGCAACAACCATAACCGTCCTTTTTTGAGTCGCGATAAAGGCTTTTTCATGTTTTCATGGATTATTTTTAGTGGGTTGCTGGTGCTGCAGCAATCCACGTTTACTTCCATCTTGACCAATAACCGCACATATCTACACTGAAGTAGAAGCTTAAAAAAAGATGCACCAAATGACGTTGTAGGAGGTTTGGTCCCTAGTTCCTGCAGTGAAGACGCACAGAAATGCAATGTTTTCCTTCAAAAGTTACAAGAACTTCAGAAGTTCCATATCCACTAATTAGCACGGACACCTTCGTTTAGTGATGCCACATGATGAAAAAGTAGTGACATTAAAAAAATGTTTGATTAATTCTAAGCTGTCCAACCCAAATTTCATGGCCATCTATCCTCAAGTTATTGAAATATTCCACTGTCAGCACAAGTTGAAACATGAGAGGATCGAAGGCAGTCTAATTTGCAATAAATTGTAATAAAACTAAATTAAAAGAAATGTGACAGTGGATTGACTGGTCCAGACTAATAAGATTTAATCGTTGTCATCGACAGGGCCTTGATGCTAGCATAACAGTATCATAGACTCCATGTAGCCATCATGACATAAGCCACTGCTATGAAAAGTCCCATTGTGATGTTTCAGTATTTGCCGATGCAATCATGGACTAAATGTTGAGTCTAGCTACTAACCATTCACACCAATATGCTTCTACAATCTGACTTCTTTTTTTAAATCAGACGAGTCGCCCCCTGCTGGCCATCAATAAGAATATACACTGGAAGAGTCCAGTTTTGCAGTCTGCGTGCAACAATATAACGAAGCCAAGAACCTTCGAACTCCGAAAAGCCACTTGAAACGCATCCCACATTAAGTATCCCGAAAACCTGTTCAACACGAGTTTGCACGCTGCTCTGTCGCTGCCGATACTGCGGGCAGGAAACGTGCATGTGGAAAACCTGGATGGATGAGACACGATATTATCATCACTCTCCACTGCTGTCTCTCTCCATATGAAAAACACAGCAAGCCCTCTGTCACTGTCACCTGCGTGAGATACCGCCATCCAGAAGGACTCAGAGTATTTATCAGCTCCGGCACGATGAGTATAAGCACGCCACGTTATTATACGTCTCTCAGGATAATCTGTGACTTTCATTTACATCGATATGATTACATAACACGCTCCATCTGTTGCTTGTTGCTAGCACAGGGGGGAGACAAACATGCATAGCTTTACACAGAGAGGAATCTAATTATTCAATTAGGGACTGTATTGAATGACTAACTGATTCACTGCAGTTTACATAATGACAACACAGATCACTACTGCCTCTGTAATGCAATTTAGTACTACTGTGGAGGGCTCATCATTCATGGGAATGTAGTCTTCTTCTTCTTCTTCTTTTTTTCCTGGCTTCCATTACCGTGCAGTAATCTGAGAGTGGCAGTATATACTGCATTGATTAAATCAAGAAATCACACATCGTTAGCGTTCACTCGCCCATTAACCAACGTATGCCTTTTGACATAAATCTCAGCCCTGGCTCTTAATGAAATTGATTGAAAAGGCTCTTCATGTTCCGGTGTGAGAAAAAGCTTGTTGAGCAAGTAAACGATCAAAAAAGAAGGAAAAAGTGGGGGGGAAGTAGACAAAGCCTGCTGAGCTCCTGAGGTTAGGACCCCCCCACCCACCAGGCCCACAGGAATGCATGTGCGTGTGAGAGTCCTGGAGGCTGTATTGTTGTCTGTGGTGCATCTTGCTCTGCAAACACTGTGGCTCCGACTTGGGAAGGAGCCTATAATGTGGGAGGTCTGGATACCAAACGGCCAAACATGGCATCATGTGATATCATTTCTTTTTGTTGTGTGCAAGCGGAGAAACCCTCTGTGGTGCAGTTATTTAGTTACAAATGAACTTCTCTCCTAGGAAGAAATGGCTTTGATGCTGTCATAAAAACCTCTCGAACAAACAGACACTAAGGCTGGACCGGCGCTATCACCCGTCTTTTAATTATCTTTGTTCCGATCTTCACCGTTTCCACTTTTATTGCCTTTTGATTGCATTTACACAGATTTCTATTTGCTTTGCTGTCGAGACCTGTGTGCCGTGTTGGGGTTTTTCTGTTTGCCAAAGTCTGAGAATTAGGCTGCCGTACTGCCATCCAGAGCATTAGGGTATAATAAAGCAACACAATGGCTCATGTTACCAGAGATGTAATCAGGATGGAAAATAAAAACTTTTTAAAAAAAAAAAACAATAACACTGGGGTTGAATAGAAGTCAAAAAATACAAAGTGGAATAAGCTTGAAAACCCTGAAATGGAAAATGAGCAAAGCCATTTAAAAGAGAAGTTTTGACACTTGCAGAAATATTGTTATGTTTCCAAAACATTACATTTATCTCATGTGTTCAGGATGAAGCCGCAGCATGTCGTAGATGGTTACATGCTTGAATATTTCCAGGATTCTCAGAGGCTTTCTTTTACTTTTAGATTCTGTTTTGTTTTTGCAAAAGCAACACATAGTCTTTTAAATAGTGAGCTGTTTTTTGATTGGTTAAGGCACTGGTAGCTGTTTGCCTCTGTTTTCAGTCAGCATCATATAAACAACACACACATCAGTGTTCCCAAGTGAACAGTGTGTTTCCCGAAATGTTGAAATGGCCCATTAACAAACCAGAGTCTTTAGGCCTAGATGATCTCCGATAATAAGTAAGTCTGCTCTTAGTCCATTTATTTTTATTTTTCAAAAGCTGTATGTAAAAGATGGACAGGGCTTTGGGGTCTAAGTGTTTTAAACTGCAGTCTTACTAATGGCCAGCAGGGAGGGTGACTCCTCTTGTTGCAAAAGCAGTCAGAATGTACTGTACATGCAATAAACACTTGAGTTGAACTGTTGGTCGCAGTTGCTTGGTTTCAGGTCTTACTATTAAGCTGTGGTTATTTTGGTATCTGCAATCCCAACTTGGAATAAAACGAACACTAAAGGTTTGCCATTCTTGTGGCCGGGCTCCTCGTTGATTGAAAAGTTGCTCCTGCGTGAGATGTGTTGGTGGTCTGTCACAGCAAACCATACATTCATCTTTTATATACAGTCTATGCTTCTGTTGTTGACCCTGGTTCTACTTCAACCCACGCACATCTTTAGCCTGCATAAGATGCTTTCCAGCATACAGGACCAAACACAAACAATCCTGCCGTTATAACTTTATCTGATATATTTGCTAGATGACAGAAAAAGGAATTTCACGTAACAGCCTCTCGAGATTTATCTACAATATTTAAATAGACTTCCTTTTTGCATTTGGAATATCCTGCAAAGCCATTTTTAGCACATAAAAAAAGTTTATCTTGTCTTCTGATGAACCACAAACTAACCCAGACTACATTTTTATTCCACTGAGTGTGAGATATTTGAAAGTTTGACTCTGTTTTTGAGACTGTGCTGGCTTTAATAATCACATTTTGTCACTTGCTTGTCAGTTGTCTCGCTTGAGATTCTTTATGACACACCTTGATGAAGTCAGCACTGTCTCCCCTGTCTGAAAAACAGCTTCAAGAAAAGTTTTGACTTTGGCTTTTGACTCCTGCCTCTAAAAGTAAGAAACTGCTACCGTGACTGGATCCTCCTCTGCTCTATTTAACAGTGGTAAAGTGAGAGCTATTTGTGCATGTTAATGGCCTTGTCAGAAGCCCGTTCCTCACATCTACATGCACTTAAAACGACAGTTAACCACAGCAGAACAATTGATTTGTCAAACAGCGTAGTCCTCTACATTTTCCTCCCTGTCTCTCTGCTGCTTGTGTCTGACATACAAGTGTACTTTTCGGCACTCTCGGGCACTTCTGAGTTTGAGTGAAGGAGATGGGGTTTGTGGGAGATTTCAGACAGCAAGAGTTGGAGTTAGGGGAGTTGGGGAGTGGGTGTCTGGCTTAACTTTGAGCTCAGCGCTCACAAGCTGTACTTCACCTTCCAGCTGCTCTCCGAGCCTTTGGATTCAAGGGAGAAAGCAGGGGAAAAGGGGGAGGGCAGGAGGAAAGAGGAGGGGTTTTGGGCTGGGTGGCGATGTTGGTGGGGGTTAGTTGGACGGGTGGGGGCACGCTCTTGGGCGTACAGGCCCTGGAAATTTCCGTTGTATGTTTCACTTCTTTTCAGGATGGGAGGGGTTTGGAATTGGACTTTGGGTGGGGGGGTGGGGGGGGATGGTTGCATTGGGGTCTGGGGACTTGGCAACCAGCCAGCCACAGCAGGAAGCTTTTGCTAGTTTCACACAGACAAAAAAAAAAAAGTGGTCCTGGACACTGGCCGGCTATCTGAGCACAGCGCTTCAGTCATCACCCGCAAAACAGGAACTCATAAATGCAGCCTGCTCGGATGGTGGCACAGGCTGACTGCTGCTTGACGCCACAATCCACATTCAAATTTCTTATTATATACAGTAAAAGGCACGAGCACAGGGACGAGAGAAGAGTGAGCAACTAACTCAAGCCATCGTTTGATAATGTCCAGGTTTGTTGGTTTCATTCATTTGCCTTAAACACACCTGACTTTTCCATGACTTTTAAATACTTACACATCAAGAGGCCTTGATTAGTTGGAAAAAATGTAATTCAAGCTGGACTCGATATGTAAACATCCTTATTCACCCAAACTAAACAGGCTTTTAATCAGAGAAACTATTTTAATTGGATTTCTCCATAATGGTTCTGACATGTAACTGCAAGAGTATTTCAAATAAAGAAAAAAAAATACTCACAGGCTGCGTGGACGACACACAGTTCAAAATCTGATAACAAAAACAGCAGCAGCAATAAAACAAGCGCTGTAGCTGTACCACGAGTTTTTTTTTATAACCACGGGGATGCCGTCGGTTTATTTGGCTTGGCAAATGTCCAGCTTTTAAACCAGAGGCAGGAAGAAGTGAAGCAGAGCAAAGAGCCAGCAGGCCCGACAGCAGGCATTCAGAGCAGAAGGTGCTGCTGTGCATCAGGTGGAGGAGATGTGCACGTTTCTCTGTGTGTGTATGTGTGTGAGAGAGAGAGAGGACAGGGAAGGGGAGGGTTGCAGGGGGCAGGTGGACACTGGTTCGGCTTGCTGGGGGCTCAGGCCTCGCTAGCAGGTGGATGCTCGGAGAATAGAATTTTTTTTAAGGGAGGGATTAGGGGGATGAAAGGAAGCTAAGGATTACTGGCCTCCTTTTCTGCACCAAAGATGGAAAACGAGCCAAGGGTGTCATACTACAACATCCATTTGCTGGTCGGAGCAAAAGCTGCTACACAGTGCCAAATGTCCACTATAGAAATGACGGTTGCTGCATCCACAAACACCAGATAAAACTGCACAATACATGAATAGATAACCACGATCATGAAATGCTGCTTTTATGGGGTTTGTGTGAAAAACCCTTTCTAGATGGGAAGCAGTGATTTTGTCCCAGACAATCCCAGATGCTCACTTGTGGAAGTTGTTGGCTCCTAGATTAAATGGGAGATGTTACGTTCTATATTTTTATCTCTTTGCATGATCTGCAGTTTAAAATATTCCTCATTCCAGCTTTCTTCTGAATGGCTACTCTTTGTGAACAAGCGATAGGATGTAGAGGCTTCTGTGATCACGGAGAACGTGACCATATAAGGACATCCACGCTTATCAACGTCACAAAGATTTAAGAGTAGAAAAAACCGTCTGAACTCTGAGCTTTTGGCACACAGTACGGTGGCCGTGAGAGGTCAAACGTACTCCAATGTAACAAAAAAAAAACACCAGCAAAAAAATAAATGCTATGCTAAATGCTAGATAAAAAGCACACAAAACACAACAGATGTTGAATAAAACAAAACAGAAGGAGGAGGAAAAGACATCAGCAAGCACGAGAGCAGAAGTGATGAGCTAACAGTGAACAGCTAATAGCAGTTAGCAACACGTTAATAAAGTGTCTGCAGTATTACGTGAAATGTGTATTTTAAAAAGAATATTTACTTGCATCTTTTTCTCCCTCACAACACTAAAGAATCCTCAGCTGATTTTAAGGCGTCTCGGTGCAATTTTTTACATGTTTTGGTTTTAGGTCACTTCATCAGCTGTTCCGTCACCTTAATAGAATAGAATAGAATTCAACTTTATTGTCATTGCACATGCACAGGTACAGGGCAACGAAATGCAGTTTGCATCCATCCAGAAGTGCTTTAGTGATATAGATATATTACAATATATATTAGCAATAATATAGATATGTAAGTATATTACAGAAATGGGTCTATTATGGTATGTTACAATGTACACGGTATGAAGTATGTTGTGAATATTCTATAACTATAAGTATGTACAGGCTATGAACAGGATATAAATATGAAAAACTATACAGAATATGAAATAAATAACTTTACAGAAATCTGAGATATACAGCTATACAGAAATGGGAACTATGCAAGTTGTAAACAGTTGTAGGATTAAAAATTAACGAATGTACAGAATGATTATTTACACAGAGCTATACAGTAGTGCAGTTAAGATAAGTGAGGGTGTAGAGAGTTTCTACAGAGGCTATATAAAGTGCTGGTGGTTGTGAGTGGTGGTTCAGTCCATGTTATTATTGTGTGTTTGAGGGTACAGTTGTCCATTGTGGGTGTGTGTATGTTCAGTCCATGTGTTAACGTGGGTCAGATGTCAGGAGGCAGAGTTCAGGAGTCTGACAGCTGTGGGGAAGAAGCTGTTCCGGTACCTGGTGGTCTTAGTCCAGTGGTTCCTGTAGCACCTCCCAGAGGGCAGGAGGGTGAAGAGTCCATGTGATGGGTGACTGGGGTCTTTGATGATTTTCCCAGCCCTTTTCAGACACCGCTTCCTGTAGATGTCTTTTATGGCAGGAAGTGGTGCTCCGGCGATGCGCTGGGCAGTTTTCACGACCCTCTGCAACGCCTTCCGGTCCGAGGCAGAGCAGTTCCTGTACCAGACTGTTATACAGTTGGTCAGGATGCTCTCGATGGTGCAGCGATAGAAGTTCACCAGGATGTCTGAGGACAGGTGGTTCTTCCTCAGAGTCCTCAAGAAGAAGAGGCGCTGGTGAGCCTTCTTGACCAGCTTGGAGCAGTTGGTCGTCCAGGTGAGATCCTCGGAGATGTGGACTCCCAGGAACTTGAAGCTGCTCACACGCTCCACAGCCGTCCCCTTAATGTGGATGGGTGGATGTGGGTCAGCATTCCTCCTGTAGTCCACGATGAGCTCCTTGGTCTTCTCGGTGTTAAGCAGCAGGTTGTTTCTGTCGCACCACTCAGCCAGACGATCCACCTTAATGTCTCCCCCAAAACATTTCTGCTCTGTCTCTATGTCTCTTGAGTTTTTTTTCTCCTACTTAAGTTGTGTTTTATTGTTTCTATTTCTTTTTTCTTTTTTTAATTCAGCTTCCGTACTGTTTTGTGTGCTTTTGCAGCATTTTTCAATTTTTGCTGGAGTTTTCTGAAGTTGCCGTGCATTCGAGCTCTCGGGGCCACCATCAACTTAATTCAATTTTGTTTATATAGCACCGAATCACAACAACAGTTGCCTCAAGGCGCTTTATATTGTCAGGTAAAGACCTTACAATAATACACTGTAGGCATAATAGGTCCACTTTAAACACTGCGTTTAATTAATTATCTAAGTCAATTTGCAATAATTTTCTGCCCTACTTCTTGTCTGTTAGCTGGTCAATCCACTACTAATCTAATAAAGATGAGTATATGCCAACAAAAATGTGTGCAAATACAGTTTTAGATCCTTTAAATATCCCGTCTCGCACTCCTCCACTTCCCCCAGATGACAGTTATAAAATAGGTAAAACTTCAGCTCAGTTTATGTAACTGAATCAATTATGATCTTACCAAAATTACAATAGGGTGGCTCCCTACTCCTCCACTCCGTGCCCCACCCTGATTAGTTTTCTCCTGTTGCTGTGTGTTGGTGAACATGGCCTCTGCTGTGGATCATGGTACACAACATTATTTATTCATGGCCGGGAACGATAGATGCAGTGCAGGCTCCTCCTGAGTATTGTCCATCTGTTAGCTGGCCTACTGTACACAGTAATATAATGTGAGTCCTCAGGAGGCACGTGCTAATAGCAGCTCATGTGTCAACGCATCACACTACTTATCTTTGCAATAACGCTACTGTTAATTACAATTAGTTGGTGATTTATTTGTCCCTGAAGGAGTGCGGGGAAAACAGCCAGTAAAATGTGACCTTACTGGGTTTTATTTGATCACCGCTGCACTGCTGGGGGTTCGCTCTCTCGCAGGACACCTCTAACATGGGAAAACATCAGGTCTAATTGCTCCCCTATAAGACACTGTCTCCGAGGATTGCTGTACACATCATTTTACACAAAGCTGCAGATAATTTAATTTCCACCCAGGGAGCTCTCGGCATTAGACTGCTGCCAGATTTCAAACACAAGTACCCTCCCGTGTCATGATGGTTGTGAAATTGAAGCAGCAAAAATCCGATTTCATCTACTGACTGATTTTCTTATGAATAAGGAAAGGGTTCTGCTTAGATTGTTCAAACTTCCCCGTGGCGCATTTAGAAATTATTATTACATGATTAGTAGTCTCTCTCTCCTGTCATTTTCTGCAAAATACTATAAGTTTAAACACCCATGACTCGCACACATTCGCTTTAAAATCAAGCACAGTGTGGATTCGAGCACACCGAGAGCGATACCTTTAGACAAAGTTGCTTCCACCTGTCACCAGATGCCATAATTGATGTGACTCAGAGCTGCACAAGCCCTGCTTTGGCCAAACGTGGATATAAAATAAAGGTGTTAGACTCGGTGTGTCATTTAATCAAACGTAACAAAGTGGGATGGCCGCAGAGACTTTACATTAACCGCTTCCTTTGCTGGAGAGATAATTCTGTGTTTCACAGTCTGATGAGCGATGCATCACTAAGACTACACTGCACAGGCAGATAATAACATGCTTTATCATGTACTGTAATACTCCAGATAGCTCCACACGGCAACATCTGATCACCTCTGGGGGGAGAAAAAAAATCTGGCTCAATTTCCATCTTCAGTTTAAAACACACACGGCTTCCACAATAGACTGCAATGTGGAGGAGTGTCTCACTTTGATCTTTAAATACCCTCTAACGTTAAGACACGCTCATTGGCTTTGATTTTTTTTTTTTTTTTTTTTTTTACAACTGCCAGGCAAAATACAGACGCTCCCTTGAATCTCCTCCTGTGTAGCTGTAGTACAGCAGAGAATGCGTGAACACCTATCCTCTTTTTATTTTTTTCCCTCCTCCAACACAACCACCACCATCTGTCCCTTTCTTCCATTTCATGTGCTCAAGCAATATCCACACCCCTCTCATAGCAACAGCACGCCGCCGCCGCCCCCGCGCCTTGCAGTGAATTTTTCTTTTTTTCTTTTTGCTCCGTCCCCTGGATCTTCGCCTCGCACCATGCAGACGGTCCCTGGGCCCTGCCTGACTGTTCAGTCTTCCCCCCTCCCCCACCAGCCGTGCTCCTGTTTCACTCAAAGATGGCGTCGGCTCTAGAGCCCCTGGTCTCTGGCTGCATTTTTTGGGCTTGTTGTTGTCTTCGTTTCGCACGGTTTTGGCACCTTCTCCTCGGCGGCTCGATACCAAATTCCGGTGAGTAGCAGCGGAAGCCGGATGGGAGGATACGAGATTTTCTCCGCGGTCCGCTTTGCCCGAGCTTCCCTCCGAAACCAGAACCGGACCATCTCTGGCTTTCTGGGGAACCGCGAGAGGTAGAAGGGGAGAGGGGTACGGAGGGGATGGTGATCGCGGATGTGGGTGGGGGGTATGGAGGGGAGGGAGGGGGGCGAACAGAGGCCTAGCTTTACTCCGTTTTAGCGGCCTTGTCTTCACGGCACCGCAGGCTGTAGCGTTACGTGGGAGGGCGGTTAGCGGAGGGAGGAAGTCAGCGAGGTGCGGACCACTGGTAGGGATGCGTCTACGCGGGCAGAGCCTGCTCGCCCATGCCGAAGATTGAGAGCTAGGCCGCGGAACCAGCACTGCTGCAGAACCACCCGCTAAGACCATCTTAAATATTGCACTTGCCCGCTAGCCGAGATGGCCGTCTGCAAGTTGCATTGTGCCTCATACAAGGCCGCGATCTCACGTTAGTATCTGAGTGACATTCATGGGGAGAATATTCGCAGTGTTTGCTGTGGTGTGATGCTTTGTATTGTCAGAAATCCCAGGTCCATGCGGAAATGTTTGGTTTTTCTCTCGCTCTTCTGTGGTGGAGCGCTGGCTACCCCCCCAGTTTCACGCTGTTTACGTTTCAGGTTAGCGAGTAACATTAGTAACAGAGATCGTAACGCTAGCTTGTTGGCTAGCTTCTCACGTTAGCTTGCTACACAACAGCAGTAAGCGGGAAGGCTTGTTGTCAGATACTTTGCAGCCTGACATAATATGTGAGTAAACAGAACGACAGGAAACGGTTTGGCCATGCGACTGTTAATCTGGCTTTGATTATTAGCTAGCCTCGCGGCTAATGTTTGCTAACAGCTTTGACTGTAACATGTTTACGTTAGCAACCCAGCTAGCCAAGCTGTCAACTCTGTAGTGCACTTTTGAGGATGGGGTTGTTTACAATGTTTGTAACACACAGTTTTTAAACAGTTGCGTGAGGTATGAGTACGGTTCTTAATGTTTTTTCATTTTTAGAAGTTCTGGTCTTGTCACTGGCTGTGCGTTTCTTAGTGATAGTTGTTTAGTGGTACAATCGCATGGTGGTTTATTTAAAAACAGAAATCTGGGAAGTTGGCTAGGGATAATAAATATTATTACTTTTTTTCCCTTTTTTACCAGTTTCGTGTCTAGTATACGGAGTAATATAGTGATTCAGAAGGAAGGTATGGCTTTGTTTATATGAATGCCACCAGATGATGTGCCTGGGTTGTTTTGAAAAGATGAACCTTCTTGTGTCATCTGTATCTCACTCTGATTTGTTGTTCTCTAAAATTGTAAAATTAGGTGCCCCATCTTTGCAGCCATGTGCTATAACCTCTTTCTTTGTGTCTGTGTTTTTTATTTTTCCCCCTCCTACAGTTTTCATCAGCTACTGAAGTGCAATAGGCATGAAGGTGATCGGTCCTGGCTGCTCCCTGTGGTGAGATATCTGTTCCGTCCCAGAGCTGAGAAGCTCAGACTGCTGGAAGAGAGAAAGGGAGCAAATGAGAACAAGCGAAAATAAGGAGATGTGGATGGAGAGGAAAACTCACAATCTTCTGGAGTAATATAATTATCAGAAACCTTTGTGCAATTGTCCTCGCATTTATCACTGAAACACAATTTTCATGTCCCGGAGAGTCTGAGCAGAGGAGACTGCTGTTATTGGCAGTCCTTGTTTTTGTTTTTTCTTTTTTTTTTCCGGGGGCCGTCTAAACAGGAAACGCCTACATTTTGTGAAAAGCCAAACCAAAATCTGCCCTGCCCAACCTTGGGTACTGTGGGAGTATAAGTTGGTAATAGATCTGAAGCTTCTTCTGCTCCCCCTGCCTCTTGCCAGGGATCTTCACCTGGCTGGAAGTGGGTGGTGGGTGGTGGGTGGACCAGATTTTCACCAGGTGGAGGGTTGGCTCAGTTGGGTTGTGCTATGATCAGCTGCTCCTTTTCGTGCTGCTTATACTCAGCTTCTGAGGGACTCTCTGTGCGACCCCAGGACAAGGGATAGTAAGCTGGTAGAGGGCAAAAGGGAGGAGGAGGCGGCGGCGCTACGGCGCAAGCCAAGTGTTTACTTGGCTTACAGTCTCTACTTTTTTGTGTGTGTGGTCCTCGCGGTAAGGCCCCAGTGCTGCTGCACCCACCCAGACAGCAGCCATGGTGAAACTGGCAAACCCATTGTACACCCAATGGATTCTAGAGGCCATCAAGAAGGTAAAGAAGCAGAAGCAGCGACCATCAGAGGAGCGCATTTGCAATGCGGTCTCTATGTCCCATGGCCTGGACCGCAAAACAGTTCTGGAGCAGTTAGAGCTTAGTGTCAAGGATGGTACCATACTCAAGGTTACCAACAAAGGTCTCAACTCCTACAAGGACCCAGATAACCCTGGGCGCTTGGCCCTGCCCAAGCCCAAAGGTGTTGGCAGCTCCAGTGGCAGCGGAGGCGGCAGCTCCGGTGGAGGAGGTGGAGGAGCAGGTGGTGGCAGCAGCAGTGGAGGGAGCAGCTCTCACTCGCATTCGGGGAAGAAACCGGGTCTCGACTGGAACAAATTAATTAAGCGGGCACTGGAGGGGCTCCACGAGCCGGGTGGCTCCACCTTAAAGAACATCGAACGCTTCCTCAAGTGTCAGGCTGATGTGGCGGCGTACCTGTCGGGTAGCGGCTCCATGGGCCCGGGCCTCTTCCACCAGCAGCTGAGGGTAGCCCTCAAGAGAGCCGTGGCCCACGGGCGCGTGGCCAAACAGGGTCCACTGTTCCAGCTCCTCAGCCGTAGCAGCAACCAGGATGATGGGACTGGCACGGTGTCTCTGGAATCGCTGCCCCCGGTCCGGTTGCTGCCACACGAGAAAGACAAGGTAAAGTCTCTGCACACATGTAAAACCGCATGCATGCATTCTCAGACATGGACATACAAAACAAAATACACTTAAAGTAAACACACAGCCACGTTTATTATGCTTTGTATGTCTGCGTTGGTTTGTCACATGGATTTGTTGTGCAGTGTTTGGATGATTTCGATTTTTTTGTTATATGGCCTGTAAATGAGTGTCAATGATTACAGACCTGTTTGAGATCAAGATAGAACTGATCTCTAGTGAAAAAGTGAGTGTGAAGCGCTGTTGCCTGTTGGCATCTGAAGGTCCTGATTAAAATCGCAGATATGCTTAAGACCGTATTTGAGATTGTTGTGGGAAGAAATCTAAAAGTCTGATGTGTTTATCAGTGAACTTTTTGGACCAACAGAGGGCAAGTGAGCATGATTTGTGAAAGTGAAAGCAACACATTCTTGTTGCTGATCTTTTACCTAAGACTCTGGTGCTGCATTTTCCCTGCTGCTCCAAATTTGTCATCCCCTGCAACCCTGTACTTTGCTACAGAGTAGTAAGCTTTCACTTTGTGTCACTTTTTAAGTTTTCAAATGGCATCTAAAGGAGTGGCTTAATGTTATAGTATCAGAGTTATTTGAAAAGTATCAGAGTGGCAGTGCAACAGGTTTGAGAGCAAGCACGATCCAACGTTCTGCCTCAAACTGAAGTATGACTTTGTGTTATCATCAGAGGAGAAAAAGAATAGATGCATCTTAGAAAGCTGGAGCAAGTCAGCTAGTCTGCCAGAGTGATGCTAGGTGAGTGGCTGGTGGGCTAGCAACACAGGATGAGAAGTTAAGGGGGAGTCACATGGCATCCAGCCTCCTGCAGGGACTGTGGACCAGCTGTGGGGCTGTTGCCTGTCAGGTGCTGTCGGGAGATGGGACAAAGAAAGAAAGGAAGCAAGGCAAGGGAAGGAACATAGACAAGTGAGAGAATAAGAGAGCAGGAGAGAGGTGGTCTGTAGCGTTGCCAGAGGGAGAGGCTTGGATGACGCAAACTTTCAGGCTCCTGTAACCAGAAAGGGAGCGACGTAGCGGGAGGAGAAACTGAGGGAGACAGAATGAGTTGGAGAGAGGGCGAGGGAGAGGCAGACATGCAGGCGACAGAGGAGAGCGGGAACACACCCACTTTTGTAACCTGATCAGGGAGAGCAGCCGGCTGCTAACCTCTAGTTCTAAGGGCCAGAGATTTGTACACATACACACAGACTTGAACCCATTCTATTGCATGTTAAGACAAAAAAACAGCAAGCAGACTGAGAGTGATGCCATCCTGGAAAAGAAACCACTCCCAGCAGGATGGAAAGGGTTCATCACAGGATGGAGGCGATCACTCAGATCAACTTTGGTTTGAATTGCAGTGACACGTCCTTCCAAATAAACCAAAACAATATCCGAAAGTCACCCTCCATGGCATAACGGGACTCACTGTAGGGGTCAGGCATTCAGGTTTTTCTTTTAACTCGACAGCCATCAGATTTGGAGAAGACTAGACTGAGCACTGTTTTGGCTGTCTTCTGGCTTTGTCTGGCCTCTGTGTGTACATGTCTGCAGCCACAGGGGCTCCTGCTTAAGGATGCCCATAGTCGTGCATGTGCACACACACAGAATAGGATTAGCCTAGTGAGCTGGCTGCAATCACATGGGCTCTGCCTAACACAGTGACCTGCTTGGCTGCAGATGATCCACCTCTTAAGACAAACAGAAATCAACCACCTCCTCTCTGACTCAGTGAGTGATCAGCCTGCTTTGCTGCCTCAGAGGCAAAATACAAACAGAATAAAGCATGCCTCAGTTTGAATGCATTGGTTCTACATAGATGAATGCATTGGTTTTTGCTTTCTTACCGTATGATCTGCCATGGTTCTTTTATTAGATTTGTTAGTTCACAGTAAATATTGGCAGAAGAGTCAATTGTAACACAAATGATTTCACTGAAAATGCCACCCTGTTGCATCAGTGAAATTTCATAATCAGCCTAAGAATATGAATTCAGTGGGCATGGATAGGGAGATTACTGCAGTTTCTTTTTGAAGCTTTGGGCTAAATGGTGCATGGAGAAGCTGCGGCAGCAGTGAGGAAATTGACATTTGTGTCTGGTAGTCACACAATATTCTGTTTTTCCTTTTTTGCCTGGTTTTTTTTTTTTCCCCCTCCCTCTTCTCAGCACTTCTTCTTGTGCTGTGCCTTGATAAATCTCTCCAGGAGAAGGAACCACTCTGCCGCTCAATCATGTGTGTTTTGTGCGCCCCACGTTGCCGTGTTCTTGATGTATTTGTTAGTTTGTGTCTGTGTGAGTGGCACATGCGTCAAAGAGATAAAACTGTGCGCACGGAAGACCGAGAGACGGCAATGGTGCACGATCGCTCTGCTCCACTCGCTACTTTTCTACCCGCGCATCATTGCCATATTGCCCCGCATCATTGCTAACAGTTATGATTTCCCAAGGAAAGGAGGAGGGAGAGTGTGAGTAAAGGCAGCGGAGGGGGGAGGAAAATCAAAACAAATGGCTAAGCACTAGCATTGACCCCATTTGCAGGGAGATTTGTGTACTTAACTCGCTGATGTTTGCATCGGGGTGCTCCATTCAAACGGGATCCCAGACCCTATTTCTGTCTCTCTGTCTCCCCCCTCTCTCACCCTAATAGGGTGCCATTGCCAGGTCATGCAGGGGGAGGTAAATGGGGGAGAAAAGTCAACCAGGGGTCATGGATATATAGATGGCAAACCTCATTGCCTCCCTGAGCACCCGTTAGCAGTATGAGGCTATGGCCATTAGGTGGGATGGGCTTGATGCTGGGCCTTTGTGTGCGTGTGTGTGTGTGTGTGTGTGTGTGTGTGTGTGTGTATATATATATATCTGTATCTGTGTGGGTATACTTGTGTGTGTCAGTGTGTGATGTTCTTCCAGTTATAATAGGAAAGAGCAATCTTCTTGCCCTGCATTTGCCCTCCGCTCAACAGCTGGAGCGGGGTTAACCAGAGTTCTCAATGTCGTCGTGCAGTGTCACGGCGAGGACGTGTGAAAAAAGCGACTTGTGAACAGCAACACAGTTGCAGCGCTATGTTTTTACACTTGTACCCCTTATTGCAGTGATTTCCCTCCAAAATGTCCCACTGACCTTTAACAGATTTGGCTGATGTTAGCGTCAAGCAAGTGAACTGTTTTGCATGGTCCAATATTATACTCCTAACGTTGGGCACTGCATGTTATTATTAAAGATGCCCTAATGTGTCGCTATCAGCTGATATTTTACTGATAACAAATTAGCAAATAAAATGACATTTATGTATTATTGTCACTGCGCAGGACCAGCAATACATAAATATATACATAGGCATCAGCTATGAACCACATGGATATTTAAACAATAATATTGGCCCAGAACCTTAAAATTGGTGCACAGTTTCATAAAACTTGCCTGATATGGTTAACCTTCACATGCTTCGTTGTGCTGCTTCATGTCTTGCTGTTACAGGAGAGAACTTTTGTGCTTTTTCCCTGGATGCATGGAAGCATTTTCCAGAGTTAGCGCTGCACCACAAAAATGCTGGGAAAATGACTAAGTTGGGTGCAATGAAGTGGTTTCCACCCCAAACCCCCAGTCTGGTGTTAGCTCGTCTTGAATTACAGATTTTTGACTGATCCAAAAAAAAATTTCAACAAGTGAAATAATTTGCCCCGCTTTCCCTTTGACAAGCACCAAATGTTTCCATTTTGACAGAAACCCGGCCTCAGCTGACCCCCCCATTAGTGTCCAAAGTTTAAAAAAAAAGTCTCATTCTGTACAGCTTTAAGCTCACGCTTCGCTGTAACCACAAGCACAATTCTTGTTTGACACTTGGCAGTACCCGCCAGCAGAGAGATGGGAAAACTGTTTTTAGCGTTCACTTATTTAAAGGGCCACTTTACTCAAAACACAATGGAGGCTCTTGATGGATTGAAAATTAATTGCACTCTATTTTGGTAATGGGATAATATGAGGATTTGCTGCTCTTCTCTGTTCTATTTATTGTGTTTTGTCAAATTAAAGCAGCCACCGGAGGATAACTGGTTGGTATTTGACACCATTTTCTACTTATTTGGATCAAACAATTAATTAGTTAATTGGGGGAAAATGAGCCAGCATTGACTATGATCAGTTACAGCCCTAAAGCACAACACTACACTGTCTTGGTTTGGCAACAGTTCCTAACTAATATGGCTTGAGTGGACTTGAACCCGGGACACTGAAGTAAGGACTCTAGCCTTTGGGTCATGGGTCACCTGCTCAAGCAGCTGAGCTATAGTGGTATACAGAGCTAGGGCTGTTCGATATAACGATATATATCGGATGACGATATAAAAACGTCTATCGTTTCATTTTACGCTGTCGTTTGTTTCGTGGTGTCGCAAAATAAACTGTTTACGGCAATATTTTTTTTCATCGTTTTGATGGTCACTGTAGTGGCTATATTAATTTCTTAAAGTTCTCTCTTTCTCTTATATTTTATATAACCACACTACAGACAGACAAGCGCCTATTTTTATGCGTTGTCGTTAGCAACAATGACGGTAACACCATCGAGTGTCCGCTTGTTTATGTTGCACATAAACCTTTCACAATAAAGCTCAAGATCCTGTTGAGACTTTTCAAAATAAACTGAATCACGTGAAAGAGCAGATTATTTACGGATGAGAAGTCAAAAAGAGCCGCCAGGTGCTAAAAAATAAACCTTAGACTCAAACGTTAGAACAGGCTTTTCCCCGCAGCACGCCGTGTAATAAATACTCACAAAGAAAACGGCGGCCGTTACAACTTATGTCTAAAAATGTATCGTTTCATGCATCGGTTAAAACACTCCAGCTACATGACGCGCAGCCGGAAACACTTCCCGCAAGTCGAGCTGCCCGAGATTCACAGAATTTACAGAAAAGGTTACATTTTTGTGATTTATATCGTTATCGGACGATAGAATTCTTATATCAGGATATGAGATTTTGGTCATATCGCACAGCCCTATACAGAGGTAACACAAGTTGTTTTCCTATGTGGTTTCATGCTATAGCCTTCCCTGAAGCACACAGACTGTACATGCTTGAACTTTTGCACGTTTGAAATAAGCGTGCATATGGGGCGCAGCTGCATTGATCCATCCCAAAGACACGTCAGATGATGGCTACCTCTGTCAGTGTGAATTGGAATTGTCACTTAGTGTAACCGTGTCATGCAGAGACATGAGCTTTCCCTTCTCTGCTCTCTGTTTTACCTGTCTGTAGACGCAGAGTGGAGTGACAAGTGGTGAAGATGAGTTTACTCAAACTGACACCTTGTTGTATTATTGTATGTCCTGTAAGAGCTTGACTAAGATGGACAGATATTTAAATGTCTGAAAGTCATGCTAAAATATCTGAATCTGGCTGGTCATTATGTTGAAATTTAGTTTTAATTTTTCAAGTTTTGATCACTTGCAGTTGGTGTTCATACACCTAAAATGTTTTTAGCAGTGTTCAGCTTTGGCACCAGCCAGGTTTCACTTGCCATCTTGCAGTTTGACTCTGCGAGCCACATATTAACTGCTACGAACAGATGCAACTGGCCAAGAGTCTATAGAAGCTACATTAGCAGTAGTGGCAGTGCCCAAAGGGGAGCAGTAACCTCGAGCTCACCAGTGAGTGATGTGAATGGCATTTGGCACGGGAACCTTAGCTGTGTGAGGCCTCGCGTACGGCTAACCTCACCATCCCCACAAATGAAGCCAATGTGTTGAGCAGCTGTGGAAGTGACGGCTGGAGCACGGCCAGTCCCGCTTCGTTTGATGCCGTGATTTAGCTCCGTGCACCCTGGCTAACCTCGATGATTTTTTTTTCTTCCTTTTTTAAATGGAGGGCGATGGCTCGGCTGAAGGGAGGGGACGCACTGCACATCGCAGGGTCTTCCGCAAGCTGTCGCTGGATAACGCAGCCCGTTTATTTTCACGTCACTACCCGGCCAATGGAGCTACAGGGATTTGAGATTTCAGATGCTTTATTTACTTTTACATGCCAGCTATTGTCACAAGAGCATCCGTGCGTGTAAGCCAACCGACAGCACGTCAAGGTGTGTCTCATGACTACCAGTGTTCAGACCATCTAATGATTCTCGGAGTGAGTGTTTGTGTGTTGTCTGGCTGCGCAGCGTGCCCTGTAACAGTGATCAATGAGTTTGTGTTGGAGGTTGGGGGGGGAACATAAGGGAAGTGTGGTGGTAGTGTTGGGGGGCCAGCTGAGATCAGGCTCCCATGTTAATGAGATCCTTGACTTGAGACAAGGACAACAGCAACGCTTTTCTCTCTTTTCTCCCATTGCCTTTTATTCCAACACCCCCCACCACCACCTCCTTCATTTCTCCTTTCGTCCTTCCCTCCATTGTGCTCCCCTTCCTGTCTCCCTCCCCTGTCCTGTCTTTGAGAGAGCTGTGCATATGAAGGGGAAACCAGGTCACCACCATTTTTTTAAAAATGTATTTTTGTTAATAACCTATTATCCCTCTGAACACGGCATTCATGTTAACACACAGGAGGAGAGTTGACTGTTCTGTGGTTAATGGATCCATAAAACATCAGTGGGTGTGTCAGCTGGATCAGACTAGGCTGTCTTCAACTGTTGTACAACTGTTGTTCTAGGTGACTTTTTTTTTTTTAAGGGGAAACCTTTTACTTGTATGACAGGTTTTTATGGGGTTTTCTTTTTAATGCCGTCTTGTAAAAGCAGGTAGCTAATAACAGTTACAGTAAGGTGTGTCTTTTTTTTGTGGCTTCCAAATAATCCTCGGAGCCAAAATGTGTAAACGCCAGCTCAACGTAGATCCGCACAAACACGCATGCCTCAAGTTAAATGTCGAAGAAGTCTGAGAGGTTTCTGGAATATCACCGTGGCGCAACAAGGGCTCTGGCAACTAGCGCTTTAAAAGGAAAGGTTGAAACTGGGAAGACGGCTGTTCCTGGGAAGAATTTGAGATTCACACTTCCAAGAGGATTGGCTTTTCCTTTTCATTTGTAGTGGCAGTCAGTAACTGAAGCCTCGCTGTAGCGCGCGTCTCTAAACAAGGTGTCTGCGTGAAAGGCAGCACGCCCTCTCCCTCTCACTCTTTCTCAGCTCTTGTTTACTCGAGCGCTCAGAGGCCGAGTGGGAGCAGTTGACCTCCTCCGGCATGGAAGGGGTTAAAGCGCCAGGAATGATTGAGGTGTTGGTAGCACGCAGGCTGCTCCGAGGACTGGTGCACATTCTTTCTTTCTCCCTCGCTCATTGCTTTCCCTTCCCTCTCCTGCCCTCTGGATTGTTATTTTTGTCCTCGCTGTCTTTTTTTTTTTTTTTTCACACAGCGCTCCTCCTTTTTTTTTTTTTTTTTTTTTCTCCTTGTTGTTGCTGACTTCCATTTCTTTTTAGTGAAATTGTCGACTTGTTTTGTAGCTCAGTTATTTTCATAATGCTGATGGAGATTGGTAATGACTTGTTTTTCATTTTCATGTATAAACTAGTGCACGATCACCATTTATAGAAGTTTTGCCTGTAAAGTTGTAAAACCTTTTCACAGATAGAGCCGGCGCGTATATGTTTCTCCACAGCTAAGCCTCTGTCCTCCTCCTGTGCTCCCTGCATGTCTCTGCTTATCTGCCTCTTCTTTGCCTGCTCCATTCCTCTCTCCATTTACCTCTCACTTCCCTTAACTTTCTTATTGTATCCCCTTTTCTCTCTCAGTCCCTGCACTGTTTAGGGTGGGGGGTGCTGAAGCAGCCTGAGTTAGAAGGAAATGAACCCAATAAATCAAGCTCTTGTCCTCGTCTCCTCCCTGCCAGAGCAAGCGGCCTACCTAGCTCTGTGCAGCTACGTGCATTTACCCTGCTGTGCTGTAAAAACCTTAACACCAGCTTCACTCACTGCCATGTTGGTGTTTCCTTTGTACTGCTTGTGTCGTTAATAAAGGAGAGCACCTTTATTGTTAGGGTTGTGTTGATTAAAAAGTGTCCTTGAGACAGATGATGTTTAGAGTTTCCAATAAAGGTCAAATTTGTCCTGTTTTTCTGTGTCTGTCTCGGTTTGGTTTTAAATTACAAACGAACATAACTGTGCCTTCTGGGAGACATTAAGGGTTTTTTTTTTTATCTTCTTTTTGTACCCCTCTGCTTTCTGTTAAGGCGTGCATGTGTTGGTGAAACTGCACAAGCACATGGCAGGTGACAACAAGCATTTATCCATCTAAGAGATCGACAGAGAGCCAGCTCAGGTTGTCACTTTGTGGATTCACAGTATGTTTAGTGTGTTAAGAGGCCCCATCTGATTAAAGATGAAGGTTTCAAAGTCATGATGACAGAGTGCCAGTTTCAGGGTGATCGAGGGCGGCACAGGAAGAAAGATGCACACATCACGTACTCTTGGTTTCTGTAGGCAGTGTAAAAGATACCGCGATGAAAGTAGACCTGCTGATGTGACTGAAAGCACATGCCAATAAGCACCCACTGGATAGTTTTGCTTTCTGACACTTAAAACGACCTAACATTTATAAAATGGTCTGAATGTGGCATTCACTATGACTCAAAATAAGTGACTGAGCCCTGAAACCCAACAGAGAAGTGATTACACAGGTCTTTAAGTGCAGTTTTCCCAGAAACTACTGTTTATCGCCCCCGGTTGCCATTAAATGTAGGTTTAAGGCACTTCAGTGTTGCTTTACTTTGCAGACCAGGAAGTAAAATCCTTTTATTTTTTTATATATACCGTATTTCCCGGACTACAAAGCGCACCTGAATATTAGCCGCACAAGCTAAAATCAGGGGAAAATCCTGTTTTGTACATACATTAGCCGCACCTGACTAAAAGCCGCAGGTGTTTCAATGTTGACTTATCATATGTAAGAGAATATGCACAAAGCGAATTGTCAGGAAAGACATGGCTGTTTGGAGACACATCCCTTTTATTAATATTTTGAAAAACAAGTTATGGGTACATATTTGCATAACTTTTTAGGTATATGTACAAGTAGCGGTAATTACAAGTAGGAAACATGTACTGTGCTTCATAAATGAGTAACAAATGTAGTACATAACAATAACCTAGGGCACACCAGAAAAATAGATTGGACTACCTTTTAGGCTCAGGTGCAGTGACACGGCTTTAACAAGAAGAAAAGTCAGTCATTCACCACCATCTTTCTCTTCTTCCTGCGCACTAAAACCACCAAAGTCCTCTTCTCCAGTGTCGGATACGAACAGGCTCAGGATGGCTACGTCATCCACTCTCAGCTTCTTTCCTTTGTTGTCAGTGTCAGAGTCGAACACCCTCTGAAGGGCCGTGGCGGTGTCCTCCTCTCCATCATGCAACAGTCCAGCCCTTCGAAATCCGTTGGTGATCATGGATGTTTTTACACTTTTCCACGCTGTCAGAATCCACCGGTGGAGTTGGGCATAACTTGCTTTTCGCA
>NW_005187604.1:934264-976584 GCF_000239375.1 Pundamilia nyererei
TATATATATATATATATATTTTATTTATTTATTACTGTCTCCATGCTAGAAGCAGTTGATGCTTGCTACTGTTGTGCCTTTTCCATTTTTCTTTGTTCCCCTTCCTGAGCAATGACACCTTTCGTTTGAAGAAGACTTCAGTGAGCTGCAGTATGAATGCTAATGTGTTTGTGTTGATATCACATTTGCGTACCCGTGACATTAGTCGTTATAATGCATCTGTGTGATATCTGATACAAACGATAACTGGTCTGGGTAGCACCAAAGTGTAGTGGGTTGCACATTTGCTTAATGTCTAAAAGGTCCCCGGTTTGAGACCAGCAGAGGACACTCTGTGTCAGGAAGGGCATCTAGAGTAAAAATCTTCCAAATCAAATATGTGGTGCTGTCTGCTGTTACGACCCACTGTGAGTAGAACAGAGGGTACAGCTGAGAGAGGATTGTTCAAGACGGTTTGGTCTTTGAGAGCCCAGCAATCAAAGCATGTGCTCTTGAAAAGTTATCACAGGTCCAAGACTTGGGTCCTGTTTTCAGTAGCGGAGACGCAGAGAAGCGTCTCTGCTGCATCGGATGTTTGGGCTGATATTCAGTGCAGGATTCAGACTGAATGTAAGAGCTCAGGGTGGTTTACAAATGCTCCACATTGTCTCAGCTTGCAGAAGAGTCTTTTTCCTCTGTGACTGCTGGCACGCACTGGACCAGATATCATGCAGAATCGTTTTCACCAGTGGGTTTTCCTTTACTCTTCTGCCACAGAGCTGAGAACATGGAAGCAGTCAGGCAACAGATGTCGTTAGGACAGTGTTTCCCATCTCAGCCACAGAGCTCTGTAGCTCCTCCAGAGTGTTCATCACAAGTGTTTTTCTCACAGTCAGTGGCTGTGCCACAGTTGCATCTTATTTTCTTCTAATAACACGCTGTAGTTGGGCTTTGATTTTCGTGCCTTGGAGAAGCCTCTAGTTCTCTTCTTGTTTGGTGCGTTTTCAGGCCTTTTTTTGTGTTTATGTTTCTTGTCCTAATGAAGTTCTAAACAGGCATTGGCTGAACCTCAGAACATGTGGAAGTTATTTTTAACTCAGAATTGCTTGGCACACCTTTACAGCTAGCAATCATGTGGGCTAAGCTGTTCATTATTCAGCATTTTCTTCTTCTTCTTCTTTTTTTTAAAGCAGGCTAGCATCAAAGTTGATTTTAGCAGGACGACAGGTCACCATGCAAGACTAACAATTTTAAAGTCATAGCACAAGTTCTCCTGGCATTTATTTGTATCTGTTTGCATACAGTAACATTTATGCAGGCTGTAAGTAAGAAAACCAAAGTATAAATTATTATGGCTGCATTTTAACGTTAGGCTTAGTCATTCTGTTTGAAGCTGCTTAACAGATAAAAGAAAATTACTGGTTGCGTACGAGTAAACTGTCACTTCCCCTCGGGGCTTCCAGGATCCAGAAACTTTGAAGGAGAGTCACCTCATGTCCTTCCTCCTCCCCACCCCCTGTTGTGCTTGTTTCTGTGAAGTGCACCTGCAGTGCTTAAGGGATGTGATTTTTCAGCTTTATTGGACACACAAGTCTTATTTGATGTCTAACAAAACGTTATCCAGCCTTTTGTTTTCATGGACACAAACCTGGCTTAGGTTTGTGCGTGCGCGCATATGAGATATCGGGCTTGTTTTGTGCCTGAGCACACACCTGCTGCTGCCACGGATTGTGCTTTCAGGGGACCCGCTAAAAGATTCATGCAGTCGCAGAACTGAATATCTAATGGTATGTTTCAGGGAGGAAAACGTGTCAAAATGGGACACGCTGCAGTGGAACTACGCGCCTGAGCCAGTACGAGCTAAGGAGCCCAGTCCCAGCTTTTGATCAAACAGCAGAGGAGTCAGCAGAGACGGTGACACATGATGGCAGTCTCTAACGTGACACGCCACATAAATTATACAAAGCCGCTAATCATAGTGGCTCTCGTGTTCTTCATCATCTTAAAACTCTTTGTTCAGAAATCCACATGTGCTCCAGAGGTGTTGTTGTAGCGTTCATTCAGTTCACTGTTAGCGTCTTAATACACACAGCAGCAGTCATCCGCTGTGGCGGGACACACAAGGCCACTTTGTTTGTTTTCATTTGTACAATGAAGCTGTTAAGTTGACTGACAGTCTTGACTCTTTTTTTTTTTTTTCCCCTTCCCCTTTCTTCTCTCCCGCGTCTCTCCCCACTTCCCGTCTGCTCTGTCCCTCTGCCAGCCGGTGGCGGAGCCCATCCCCATCTGCAGCTTCTGTTTGGGGACCAAGGAGCAGAATCGCGACAAGAAGCCAGAGGAGCTCATCTCCTGCGCCGACTGTGGCAACAGCGGTGAGTGCCGCCTACAAGACTCTGCACTATTCAGGTTTTGTAGAGAGAACAGATACAGCACAAGAGGAGCCAATCAGCTATCTGCAAAAAAACATCCATGTAACTGGTGGTGACACATTAAAGAAGTTATTTTAAAAAAGCATGCATTCAGACTCATAGACTGTGGCTTTAAAATATGATGGGATCTTAGGAAGATGTAAACTTCACAGTGTGTGCATGCACACACGCGCAGCTGTCTCTGGTGCTTCATCTTTTATGTTGCTACTTAATTGATACTTCAACTGCATTTATGTACAAACGCAGCTGCTGTCAGACATTTAAAGGCAGCTTACACTTCACTGCTTTCACCCTTTGATGGCAGTTCAATAAGTCCATAATAATCATAATGATTTTGGTCAGCATAGTAATCTTGATCATTTAACACTGTTATTCATTAAGTCGACAGATATCGTACAGTTTGGACCTAAACACACGTCTTCTTTTTTCCTTGAACATGAATTCAAATGAAAAAACAACAGATTATCACACAAGGTGGCAAACAGGCTCGTGATATATGGACCCAGACTAGCAGGTGTTGACCATCTTGCAATGGCAGGACCCTGCACACTTCAGCTGACTCCCACATCCAACAAACAAACACGTGATAGACCCTAAGCAGTGTGGAGACAGAGGCCCTCTTTTGATTATCTTGGCTGATATGTAGTAAACTAAGAATGAGGTTGGAGCTGTTGGGGACAAAAACATACCTACGAGTACACATTGGTATTAACAAAAGGCCTGCAGGTGCTTTATTTATAGTGAAAATTAATGCAAAAGTTATTTATGTATTCAGATTATTTTGTTTTCACAGTTGTTTTGGAGCCAATTTCGTAACTGAAATTGATACTTAATTAACCGCCCAGACCTCCAGCTGATTCGGTCTAAGTGGCTACTGACACTCGGCAGCTCATCGGTCTATTAAACTGTCCAGTCATGTTCTTCACTCTTCTCAGTAATACTTTACACTTCAACTTCATTTAGTATCTGAACATAACATTGTTTAATTATGAACGGGTGTCGTTCTTAAACTTGAACCCAGTTGATATTCCTGGTTCAATTTTTCGTTTTATTGGCATGCAAGTTGTAGTACTCCTGCTAAGGCCCAACATCTCTTATCGGAAGCAAACAAGCGTGTTTCTCTTCTTCCCTCAGAGGGGTTTCGTCCCAGACAAGGCCGTCTTGTTTGCCGCTCTTCAAACATTGCAAAAGCACGGCTCTGACAGATTGTCATTTATGTTTTAACACACTCTTTGCAGCCAGGTTTGATTCAGTGAGGGCTTCCAGTTCCAAAAGGACTTTCTTTCTTTTCTTTTTTCCTTCAATGATGCAAGTGGGTCACAACTGTCAGTCAGCAGGAAACATAAAAAAAAATAGAGTGAGAGTGTGAGAGAAAAGTGTGTGTGATGTTGACGTGCTTGTTTGTGTATGTGTGTCTGTCTACCTGCAGGCCACCCGTCCTGTCTCAAATTCTCCCCGGAGCTCACAGCGCGAGTCAAGGCTCTGTGGTGGCAGTGCATCGAATGCAAGACTTGCAGCAGCTGTCAGGATCAAGGAAAGAATGCGGTGAGTGGATGAAGGAATATGGCGTCCTGGCAGCCTGACAGTCGCTGTGAACGCTCGATCTTCAGCTTAAGTGCCAGATAGAGACGCTGATAGACATCAGCGTCTCTATCCAGGGATTGATCCTGGGAATGAGCTATTTTAGTCAGCATCGGCATGATTTCACTCTTTTCTCTTACTTGTCAGGCGAGGTATGATTGTTATTCAAATGTTTGTGGAGAGGTTAAGAGGAAAATTCACAACATGCTGCCAGTTGCACAATGATGAAACAGGCTATGAGGACGGAGGGAAGGCAAAGTATGCAAAACTCTCATCACAATATGGAATTAAAATGAGTTCAGCAGCTTTGATCAGCGGTGTCACCTGTATTTACTTAGTGGATTATATGTTGTTCTACTACTCGTGTGACCTGAAGACGATTGTCATTATTTTGTGTCTCTCTGCAGGACAACATGTTGTTCTGCGACTCCTGTGACCGGGGCTTCCACATGGAGTGCTGCGATCCTCCTCTCACGCGGATGCCAAAAGGTAATTAAACAAGTCTCCATTATCTGCTCCGAGCCAAACTCGTACCTGTTATTCCTCCGATTGACCACACAGCGCTCCTACATTGCTCTTCTGCATCGCCGTTATGATGGCAGTTAATGATTAAACCATCTCCTGAGCTGATGGCTCTCACTCTAATGCATCACTGTTAAGCACTAATGCATTACAAGCTTCCCAGAGCCTGTTTGTATGTGCACCGAAGCCGGTACTGTCTCAGTGTGTGAACACTTCCATTTTTCCTCTTCGTCTCCTAGGCATGTGGATTTGTCAAATCTGCCAACCAAGGAAAAAGGGAAAGAAGCTTTTACATGAAAAGGCTGCGCAAATCAAACGGCGCTACAACGCACCGCTGGGACGGCCCAAGAACAGGTACACAAACGCCTTCAACTAATTCTGTCTGAGGCGGTGTCACTGCGATGGAGAGCACCTGTGTCTGCTTCATCACAGACCCAAGGTGTTTGAGAGTATGGAGGACTTAGAAACCACTTAGTAATCAGATGTTTTCTAAGGGTTATATAATGGTGTCTGTCATAATTAACATAAAAAACATGTATAGAATGAGATCAAATAATCAGATAAATGGTTAAATTAATGGTGAAATGACTAAAAGCAAATGAATACTAGAATCAACACAAAGACAGATTTACAGCAGTAGTAAACCTACTAGTGCTGTATTTTATTTAAAAGGAAATAAAATGCATTTAATGGGATTAATAGTGATTAATCACCTTAAGGTGCCATTCACGACACTTTTATTATTATTATCATTATTTTCTTATGTTTAATATTGACTGTTTTGGTCCTCCATACTAACTAATGCCATGCAGAAATTTGAGACACTGACAGTAATGAGATCTTACCCTTAAAGAGTAATGCCAAAGGTTTTTTTTTTGTATATATAATAATGCAGTAAGGTGGTTCCAAGTATGTTGGAGATTGTACTGCACACCAATCACTGTGTGCACACTGTGGCATACACAGATAAATGCATGTTTAGGTGGTTTTTGCACTGCAGAGTGATTACAATGTGTGACCGATTGTGACTTTGACCCTAACACTTTTGTCTTCTGCAGGCCGGGGCGGCCCTTTAAGAAGCTGGGAGGGCGCGGTCGGCGGAAGCGCTCGGCCTCAGCAAACTCTTCCTCCAGCTCCTCCTGCGAAGGTTACCCCGGAGACGACAGGCTGCTTTTTTCCATGCGGGAGGACGGCGACCTGTCACACAGCAGCCTGCGCTTCAACAACAAGACCAAGGGCCTCATCGATGCCCTCACAAAGTTCTTCACGCCATCTCCCGAGGGCCGCAAGGCACGGCAGGAAGTGGTGGACTACTCACAGCAGTGCCGCATCCGAAAGAAAGCCAGTCGCAAAGGCGAAGGAGATGACAGAGGTGGGAAAGATCAGCTTGTTTTTTTGTTTTTTGCTCATACCATCAGACAGTTTAGATTCACATTTGCCATGAAAACAAAACTTTGAGATAAAGTAACACACATAAAGACATGTTAATGATCTGTTATGTTTAATGAGAGAGCAACAGCACAGAAATGAAACACAAACGGTTAAAAAAAAAAGTTAATATCTGAATCAATTACATAAATTGACCTTTTTAAAAAAACGTGCTCTATTTTCATGAGTCCTTTGCAGGTGCTTTGCTTACAGACTCTGTAGGTATCAGCTGTTACTGTGAAGCATTCACATTGCTTTTGTGTTCTTTGTCCCTCTTTTATAGACGATTCAGCCGTGATGTTACTTATTTTGAAATTGTAGGTCAAGGCTAAAAATCGTGTGGAATTGCTTTATTTTTTTTCCTCAGCCGGAGAAAATGATTGCTTATGCATTTAAAGAAATTGCTTTTGTAATTTGAAGTGTCCGCCTGCAGGTCTGTTTCCATTGAAATCTCTTAGAGTAAAAGCAGAGAGTTATAAGTAAAGAATAAATGTGACAGAGCAGCAGCACTTCCTTCAGGTTTCTGCAGCACCCATGTGTGTTTTAGAAAGAATGAAGAACACCCTCATCATCCATTATCACAAGTCTCTTCCACTCTTGCCTGTGTTGCTAATGTGTGTTTACTGCCTGCAGCAAGCAAAACAAATAAAAGACTGTCTTAGCTATCAGCTAACTTAATAAATATGTGGAAAGTAACCTGGCAGCTTTAATTTAGCTGATAATATTTCACGTCACGGGGTTTAGCGTGAGTAACGTGCTGCTTTTGTGGAAAACTGCAAACTTATTGAACAGCTGGTGTGATGTTTTTGATCGCTCTTAAAGTCAGAAGTGAGGTTGTTGTCAAGTGTAGAAAAACGGTGTCTTTCGCTTTAACCAGGCTTTGCTGTGTGTCACGCTGAGATTACAGACCGTAGCTCGAGCACAAATGACGCCAAACTGCGGCAAAGAACAAGCAGCGGTTTTGTTCCCGTTCATTCAACCGATGTATTGTGAAAAAACGCCTTAAAAACAGATCATATGCCAAATTGGACGTATAATTTGCGCTTCGCTGCGTCATTAAATCAGAAACGGCGCGGCCCGTACGTTCGTTCTCCACACAAGCCGAGGGAGCATGATTTGTTGTGAAGCAATTAGAGCAGCGATCACTGGGCGCAGCGTGCATGTCGGCGATGTGACTTATTTTGGAGACGGAGGAAAGCGTGGCCAGATGAAGAATGGCAGCGACGGGAGCAACGTCCTAAAAGTGGTGGAGATACGAACGTCCGCTTCCTGTCAGAACTTTCAGAATAAAATGGGACTGATTATGGATGAAGAGATTTGTGAGTTGTGGCTTCAGCCTTGAGTTGAAGTAACAGGCTTTGTATCCACGCCAACATACGCACAACTAATCATGTGATTCACATGAATTCAGCTACTTCTCTTGGGGTAATTTTGATTGCATTTAGGGATGCTGCTCACCTAAATGTTACTCTTTCTAACATCCTGTGATTGCAGGCTTTAATATAAGAAAGTGACCTGTTATAAGAGCCTCACAGCTGTTTGTTGTGAAGCGCCCTGAAAGTCTGCAGACATCTTGGGATTCGAAATAACTTCTGATTGTCTTTCAATCCCCAGACAATCAGGAAGGCAGCGACTGGCGTGACGAAGATGACAAACTGCCCGGCCACGAGAACCTGACGGAAAAAGACATCGAGCTGTTCAGACACATCCAGGAGCTGGCGCTACAGGTACGTGTGATTATTACGAGACAACAGTGGGGAAGGGAGACGCTGAACACTGGCCAAATTGGACAATGAGATTGCATCAGAATGGGAATCTGAGAGCTGTGAGTCTGGGACTGCGGCTGCCAGACTGGAGGGTCTACACGTAAATCTCAATCGTGGTGAGAATGTGGTCAGAAAGAGCCAAGTCAACAGCTGGCTGGTTGTAAGAGATGAAGCTGCTGGCTCACAGAGGGCTGCAGGCCCTGTGTGTGTGTCAAAGAAGTGCAGGAAAGAAATTAGGAACAGCTGCCAGATTCAATATGGATATTAAAATGATCCATTACCATAGATGCAGCACACACAGGCCGTGACCTCAAGATGCAAATAAAATGGATTGAATTTAGGACAGCAGCTTTACAACAAGCTGATTAGTCTTTACTGTTGTTGTTGGACATTTGCTTGAATTTCACATTCTGCTTGTGATTGATGCCAAACTGTGCTCCATAAACAGCCCGGCAAGAGTAAAACTACCCATGAATGTTTAAGACTGGGTCGCGATAAAGCACGTAAAACGAGTCTTGTGTTTGATGGTGCGATGACTGAGCGGGGCATCTTTAACGACAGTGTTCTGATACGTTAGTCAGAGAGGAAGTGTAAATTAGCCACATTAATGGCTTGTTTTAAGGGAATGGTGCAGCAGTAAACTGACCAGAGAGTGGGTGTGGGGTTAACACCATGGGAGTCGTATTAAAACGCTGTTGTGGATGTGGAATAGCCACAGTGGTGTGTAAGTGTGTGAGTTAATGAGCAGAACTGTTCCAGGCTGGGCGACAGTGAATATCGTGTACGGTGAGTACATGATGTAAATGGCTGGGAAGGGCAAACCAGGAAGATCCACGTAAAAGTAATGTAAACCTGGTGCCCTCTCCTGCTGTAACAGTCTGAGATACTCTGCTGATGATTTCTGGTGTCTCTGCTTGGCTCATGGCCTGCTAATCCCCCGCCAGTTGTAAACCTGTAGCTAACCATAAACATCTCTGCCTTTTCCCTTCTCCCAACAGAAAGTCGGCGTGACGGGTCCGCCAGACCCTCAAATGCGCTGCCCGTCAGTCATTGAATTTGGCAAGTATGAAATCCAGACGTGGTACTCGTCTCCATACCCGCAGGAGTACAGCAGGTAAGCTAACGCACCATAATGTAACGCAACAGCATGAGGTACTTAGCTCACAATCCTGCTCGTAGGTGTAGAAATTACCACCCGAATAATGGAGCTCGTCATAAGCCGTTTACACTGCCACCCTCTGTGACAGGGATCCGTAGTCGGAGGTGTTTTTAAATGTGCATTTCTGCAGTTTGTTGCTGTTCACTAAAATTCATCCCACTGTGTATGTTTCTGTCTCAGCAATTTAAAATACCTGATGGATGCAAACTGGAAAAGTGCGCAGAGAAAAAAGGCGTGAGAGCAAAGATATCAGTGTTTATTCTAAAAAATTAATCAGAAGTTCTTAAAGCCTTCACATTTAATTGTTCAGCAAATGTCATTTGGAGGAAAAATAAACCCAGTTTGACATTTGCCTTTGTTACATCACCAGAAAACTAGCCGATTGTTATAAAAGACCAGTAAATATTCCAGCTGAAGAAGAAAAATGTTGGGATTTGTTTGTTTGTGTAGCAAACCCGTTAAAACCATTCCTTTTGTCCTTTTGTCTTTGTGCTCCCGTTTCCAGACTACCTAAACTCTACCTGTGTGAGTTCTGCCTGCGCTACATGAAAAGTCGCAGCATCCTCTACCAGCACATGAAGAAGTGCAACTGGTTCCACCCTCCTGCCAATGAGATCTACAGGAAGGACGACATCTCTGTATTCGAGGTGAGGAAGTTGCAGATGTGGCTTTGTTGTGTTGTTTTGTTTTTAAATTTTGTTGTTGTTTTTTTAAACTGGAGATAACTCGCTGGGAATGAAGTCTTTCAAAAACCACTAAAGAACTTCTAAAAACACCCACAACTTCCAGATGGCACAATAAAAAAGGAAAAGTCACACAAAGTATTTTCTGCATCCAGGCGCTTAAGAATTATTTTAATTCACGCTGTGCTTCTTACAGGAGGATCCTCTCTAACATGTCTTTGAAACACACTAAAGCAGGCACAGTTAACAGACCTGCAAATGCATTCACGTATCCAGTGAAACAGTACAGTAGCCATTATTGTGATATTGTAAAAAGGCTGCTACGTAATACGCAGTATGTCGTATAGCTTCGTCTTATATTTTACAACCTCAGTCAGCTGAGGACAGTGGGGGGAAACTAAGACCACAGCTCAGTGAATTCCTTTTTGGTCCTTTTCCTCTTCGGTTAAGCAGATGTAGTGATGGGTGAGTGTCACCTGAAAACACTTTTGGCTGCGTCCTCGTCACAAGCGGTCACCACAGCGGGCAGCTCAACGAGTTTAACCTGGCAGTGTTTACACTGGATGTATTTCCCGAGCAGCCCCAAAGGAGATTTGTGTTTCCGTCTGGAATTGGAACTGAGTGACTGTTTTAACAATTTCACCATTTGAGGCACATTCATCAAATATTGCTGCACTGTGATGCTATTGTTAGGTTTAGTTGTGTATAATGAGAGTACTGTGAGTTACTCCCAAGGCTGTTGTGCAGAATTGGTCAAATGATGGTTGAATACAGAAACTCTGCGTTATGAATAGGTGTAGTTACAAATCAGGATCTGGAGAAGCTCATTTGAGTGTTTTTCTGCTGTTTTTGGTTTATCTCAGACATCAGGGAGGTGATGGATTGACTGAAAGACTGCCTGGGTGTCAGTGATCTTTGATAAACTCAAAGTGCAGAAGGTGTAACAGCTAAGTAACTGTGGCCAGCGCTGTAACAAAGAGAGACGACTTCTGTTCAGTTTCTGTCGCTGATGACGGAAAATCTGACGTCATTTTGACAGTTTGGGAAATGAGAGCGATTTACTGCAACATAAATAGTTGCTCTAAAGGGCTTTTGTTTTCTACACATGACATAAAGCATTACGCTGGCCAATCCTCCCTCGAGGTATTGGATTGTGTCTGTGTGACCGCACTCCAAGACCTCGTGGCCCTACAGAGGAATGCAGCTGCTCCCTGCTGTAGAAGTGCATTCCAGTGCATTCTGACTTCCCTGAGAGAAGTGAGAAGCGATTCGCTAACTGAAAAAAATAAATAAATGAATAAAGGTACTTTTGGTTGCTCCCTTCATCACCACAGCGGATGGATCCACGTTTGACTCGGCACAGTCTTTATGCTCGGTGCCCTAACTGATGCAACCCTCGCTTAGGACCAGCACTGTGACGACCTCAGGCCGGGTTTGTGTAGACTCCCAGTTTGAGGTTTCTTACATATAAGGTGAATGTGTTAAGTGTTAGTACTGGAAATTCCACTTTCCTGTCTGGTTGCTGATTAAATTCAGTCAGACGTCAGATATCGGTGCAAAATAAAATAACGATCACTTGCCGTGATCTCCTAACGGTGTTTTGAGTTTAGTTTATATTTTCCTGTTTGGCTGCATTGTTTTAGTGTCTTGGCTGTGCCAGCAGAAGAAAAGCGAATAAAATCATCAGCTTAGTGTGTTTTTAACTTGATGATCATCTTGCCTGTTCATGCCCTCATAAAATAAACACTTTGCTCTGTGTGTTGGGCTTGAAAAATTGCCTGCTGTTAGATGTATCTCATTGTAAATGAAAAAAGAAAATTAAAAAGGCAATTAATGATGGCTTACTTGCCACTAGATGAACTTTTATCTAGTCTTCTTGCCACCTCAGACCTGCACACAGTTGCACAGTACAAACCCACAAGTCCTTTCAAATGTTTCCCACGCTGCCTGTCCAATTTTACCCTTTATTGGAGAAAGTTTCTGCATAGCATAATGCTTTCCCACCAACTATATAAATATATCTTAGTCAAAAACCCTTAAAGTGATTGTGACATCCTCACCCGCCTTAGTGGAATATCCTGTTCTTTGTATCAAAGTTATAATGAGACGAATTTGCAGTTAAGCACAGCGGCCACTGAATTGAGTGGATTGTTGTCTGCAGGACACGGCCGTCGAAGCTTCTGTTTTCCTCCACTCTGCAGTCCTTTCCTCTCTCCGAGGAGAGCACAGATAACTGGCCGTCTGCCAACCTGAGCCTCCCTCCGTCTCTTTACCACTCGTTTCTCTCCAGCCTCTGTGTATTTCGGAGTCTACAGGGACACAGGGGAGATCATAGCCTAACACTAACTTCTAATCCATTCACCTTCACTCTGCTCCACAGCTCCCTAACAGCAGCCTGGAGATTTAACTCAGCACTTTAGTGTTTCAGGGATGAGAAAGTAGCTATTTAGGAAGTCCTGTGCTTTGCACTGATTTGTGTTTTCTTACCAACGTCTTTCAACAGGTTGATGGGAATGTTAGCACAATCTACTGTCAGAACCTGTGTCTACTCGCTAAACTGTTCCTGGACCACAAGACCCTCTACTACGATGTGGAGCCCTTCCTTTTCTACGTCCTCACCCAGAATGACAGTAAAGGCTGTCACCTTGTTGGCTACTTCTCTAAGGTAGTATGGCTTTCAGTTCATCTTCCCCCACTCAACTTCTCTGCAAAGATCTTATTTTGTCTGGATTTTGTGTTTTCTTGACTCTCCCACAATTTTTAAGCAAAATACAGCTCTGTTGTGGGATTATATAAACACTTACTCCTATATATATATAGATAGATAGATAGATAGAGATAGAGAGAGATAGAGAGAGAGATATATAGAGAGATATCTATATATATAGATATATAGAGGTATAGATAAATTTATTTATTTATTTTTTTGTTTATTCAGATTAAATGAAGCTGAAATAACTTCCTAAAACATACAAATGCTCATGTGGTGTCCCAGATAAATAGTGGCTGCTGTGAGCACCATTGTCCCTCTGTGGAGTTTGCCTCTGCAGGTGCTCCCATTAACATGCAACCTCACTGCCAAAGCACAGCAGTTAGGGAGCAGACACAGCACCATTAACACCCAGCTCACACACACACAGACTTGCTTTATAATGTGGTTCCATTATTATTTTTCTTTTTTCCTCTAATGGTTAAATGTGTCTGTCTTTTTTCTTTTCAGGAGAAGCACTGTCAACAGAAATACAACGTATCATGCATCATGATTCTTCCACAGTACCAGCGCAAGGGCTATGGGCGTTTTCTCATCGACTTCAGTAAGTGCTGCTTATTTTCTAAAAACAAATAGAATGATCACAGTTTGAAATGAGAATATTGGGCTCACTTTAACTAAACACTGATGGTTCCTCTTTTCATAGACATAATGACTAAATTCAAACATTGTCTCCGGTTCCTCCTTCCCTGCAGGCTACTTGCTGTCAAAGCGAGAGGGACAGCCAGGATCTCCGGAGAAGCCTCTGTCGGACTTAGGTCGGCTGTCTTACATGGCCTACTGGCGTAGCGTGGTGCTGGAGTGTCTCCACGAGCTCCGCGACCGGCAGATCACCATACGACAGCTCAGCAAACTGACGGGGATCTGCCCCCAGGACATCACCACCACCCTGCATAGCCTCAACATGCTGGAGCAGCGGGGAGACCGGTCAGAAATATACTCCATGTTTTCTTTTATATGGCCCAAATATAAACAAAGTCGTTCTGCTTGTGCTACTATTGCCTTTTTTTTTTCTTCTTTTTTTTTTTAAATTGAAATGCTGATTTGGCTGGTTTTCGGTCTAAGCAGCCAAAACGTTTTACTAAGGTGACCCAGTGTAATCTGAGAAAGACGAAGCGAAAATATGCGGTAAATGCGGTTACAGTAGATTCAGATTTTTGATGTGGAACAAGTATTTCAGTGGCAGCACCAAGAAAGCAAAACAGAAAAGCCTTCTTATGGAGGTACACAGACATGTCAGTGTGAAGTCTTAAAAGATTAGAATTGAGATTTCAAAAACAGCCATACAAATTTCGTGACACTGAAACTTAACATTCAAACGATGTTTGAACAAACAGTACATAAACCTATATTTTCACATGCATTGCATAAGCTGGTTAAGCTGCATTACTTTGGCTGCTCCCCAGACACGCAGCTATGATGCTAGTGGTAATGGGATCTCACATGCTGTCCGGAGTCACACGGACAGCCACTTGTGATTTTAATCAGTTAATCGTCCAGAGCCAGGTTGCACTGCACTCTCCTGGTGTTTGTAGTGGTACCACCAGAGTCAGGATGTTAGCTAGTGGATCAGTGGCATCGTGCACCTTCACTGTTCCCAAAATAAATTTTCAGCAAAACAAAGATTTGTTTTTTCTTATGTTATTAGGCCTCATAGACCTACAAAACAACAACATAAAAGTTGACTTGCATCTAACTGCAAAGTACACTATGTGCAGAAATGTCACAGTTTGTAAACTGAGGTGTCCTGGCAGCTTACCAAGCACATGTGTATTGTGCCAGATGTTAAAAAAGCAGCTTCTTGGTACTCTAAACTTTTAACTGTGTTGTCAAAAAAGATCTATTTTATTTATCCTGAATATTTGGATGACTGTATCACAGATGTGTCTCAAATAATGCAGCGAAGACTCTGTGTCTTTACTGTATGTGGGCTTACTGCACTTACTGTCAGTTATTTTTAGGTGCACCACAAAAAACACATGCGTGCAGGGTTTTTCCTGACTGAGAATAGATCTTTGGGGGCTGCGCATGTAAGCATCAGTGCTCTGCATGGTGTAAAGATTATAGTGCAGTAGATAAGTGAAATGATCTTTCAGAAGTGCATATATGCACTAAGTCTGTCTGTCCCTCTGCAGCCAGTTAAAAGTTTTGCCATTTGTCCATTGTTTATTTTAGAAGGTTTTACTCTTGATTTGGGCTTGTGAGTATAAAAGTAAGTCAAATTTGTAACTTAAAAACTTCTTGGTCTCATGAAAAGCAAAGTAAGCTCAATGAGATGTTGTTCCAATGGCAATGCTGTGCAGGTCAAGGTTTTTTACCTCTTTGAAAGCACCATGATGCATGCAGCTAAGTAATGTATTCCATGCGTGAAGACTTTTCTTTTATTCTAAAATTTGGCTGACACAACTTGTCTTCACTTTGTTTTGTGTAAACAAAAGAAACAATCAGTCAAATGTGTACGTTTTGACATTTAGATCATTCGAAAATGCAAGACTTTGTCCTTCTACTTTATCCTTACTCGTTATTTTAAACATAAAAGAGTTTATGTACCAATTTTGGTCCTTGTATCCACCTGTGAATGATTTATCTGCTGCACTGGAGGTGCTCTGTTACAGCTTTTATAGACAAACATGTCTGTTGTGGCTGAGTAAATAGAAGCCCAGTTGACGTAATTGGTTAAAAAATAGTTTTAACTGCAGTGCTCGTCATTTTCCTTTGGCCCGTGCTAATACCTCTATGGGGAATCAAAATGTTTCTATCCAAGGAAAAAACAAAAAATCCCTGAACAGTTGGCATAGCTGCACGTATCTGCACATTTACCTGCACAGCCATATTTGTCTGTAATGTATCGATGCTTCAATGTAGAAAAATGTGCGTCCGGAGGGCTCATGCTCCCGTCTGGTTTTGCTTTGACTTTGTTAGACTCATCCTGATGCGAAGGGAGAAGCTGGTGGCCAACCACATGGCTCGTCTAAAGGCCCGGCCACGACAGCTGGAGGTCGACCCCGAGTGTCTCCGCTGGACTCCTGTCATAGTAACCAACACCGTGGTCTCTGATGCTGATGGAGATGACGACGACGATGATGATGATGATGAGGAGGAGGAGGATGAGGAACCAAAGGAAGGGACTCGCAAGGAGGTAAAGATTGCCATTGCATTTGTGAAGATAATAAATTTAGTCAGACTTGCTTTCTGGTGTAATTCATCTAATTGTATATTTTCTAAACAGATTAAGCCGAGTCACAAGGTCCCACAGATGTCCTGGCATGTGCGGCAAGGGAAGAAGGATGAAGAAGAGGAGGAGGAGGAAAGGAAGACCTTTCTAGGATTTCCGATTGGCCAAAGCTCTCCAATTCCCCCTCCAGTCCGATGCCCACCGCCTGTACCAGAACCACCACGACCCCCTCCGCCAACAAACGGCGAACGCAGGCCACGAGGGCGCCCGCCCAAAAACTGGCCTTGGGGTAAGGTGAAGGACAGCGCGCGGGTGGGACGGCCACCCAAAATCCGTCCAGTAGAGGATGAAGATGATGAGGACGAGGACAGGTCAGAGGGGGTAAAAACCACAGGCACTGTCAACAGCCCGCCCTCCCTTTTCTCCTTGGACAGACAAGCGGACACGACAGCCTTTCACACACTCGACATGAGCAGGCACCCTTCCATAACCCCCACGAGACGAGGCCGGCCACCGAGGAAAAAGAGAGGCCCGAAGCCCAGACTGATAGAAGGTCCCGGAGAGGGTCACCCACAGCTTCCTGTGATTCCCAGGCTGAGCGAGTCTTCTCCAGTCAGGAAGAGCCGCTTCAGTGACAGCAGCGAAGAAGAGGAGGATGATGATGATGAAGATGACGACGAGAGGGGATGCTCCCCTCCTATGCTCACCAAATCAGGGCTCAAATGCAAGGTTAGACATGAACAGTTTTCTATTTTCAGCTATCATAATGATGATAATGATAATCGCAAAAGTAGCTTCCTGCTTGGGAAGTTGTCAGTTTGCTCTAAAGCTCCTTAGCACATCTTAATCCCTTGTCCCGTTTCTACCCAGAAGCCCATGAGGAAGCGCCGCTTTCGCCCGCGCAGCCACCCTCACAGCAGCGTGGTGACTGAGACCATTTCGGAGACCACGGAGGTGTTGGATGAGCCTTTTGTAGACTCTGACTCAGAGAGGCCTATGCCCAGGCTGGAGGAGGAGACTCCACTGGGTCACCCGCTGCGCCGCTACCCCCAACCGCAGTCTGCTCTGAGGTTGTCTGACCCTGCGCCAAAGAGGGGCCGACTCTCCAACCTCACAGATTCGGAGGAAGATGGTGAGCAGTGATGAAATGTGCAGGACTACCCATGTATGGACTAATCGTACATACATGGGTAGGACTTTGGCATGGCAATTCCAAAACCTTTGTGTTAGCCTGCTTTTTTTCCATTCCACAACCAGTTTTAATGTGCGTTTCTGGTTATTGCTTTGATGCTGGCATAGTTGTGTCCAAGTTTAAGGTTGTCCTGGAGATTACTGAGGTAGTCTGCCTCCTTCGTTATTCCAGCCGCTCTGTTAAGCGTGCCAGTGCTCTGAAATAAACTGCAAATTTTAGTTGAGTTTTAACAGAGGCTTCTGTCTTGGATTGCAGCCTCTCAGTCCATGTCAATGTAAAACTCACCTAATGTTGGACAATGATAAAAATATTCCAGTAACTTCCCATTTATGAGAGATGACAATCCTAACAATGTCTGCATGGGGAGGGTGAAAGCTTGGGTCTTCTTCCTGGCCTTATGATAGTGGTGACATCTCCAAGTAACTTCTACTCTGATGTACAGTTGTTTGAACTGATGATTTTGGGTGAGTTACGGGCACCTACTGACATTCACTGGTTAAGATGGAGTTTAGTTATTTAGTCTGTTCAGAGGAATAGTTGGAAAGCCATCACATTTATTTTCACAGTCTGACCAGAACTTTGTGCAGTAGCTGTATCTAACCACTTCATCTTCTTTCCTTTGCAGAGCTAACAACTATGCCGAAGTCTGTAGCTGCTTTGACAGCAACCCCATCAGAGACCCTTGGGGCCAACCCTGAAGTCCCAGTCAAAAAGAAGAAAGGCTGGCCCAAAGGAAAGAGCCGCAAACCACAGCACTGGAAGAAAAGAGGCAAGCCACCTGGCACAGGACCCAACCAGAGAGCAGCTGCAGACGGCCAGGCCCAAAGTGGGAATCCTCAGCAACCCAAAATCAAGATGAAGCCTGGTCGCAAGCCACGGAGCTGGTACTTGCAGCGGGCCCAGGAGGAGGCGGACAGGCAGGAGCAGGAAAGACAAAGGTTGCTAGAGCAGCAGCAGATGGACAAAGTTCCTCAGCTGCTGCAGACGGATGACCGGAACAGCAAGCAAGTCTGCAGAACTAACACGGACAGAGACGTCAAACAAAAAGACTCTGACGAAGAAGATGACTATCTCCCTAAGCCCGTTGAACAAAAGATGCCCAGAAAGCGGGGGAGACCGCCCAAGAACCGCCAGCCACCACAGCCTACCCCCAAACCACCTCCCACCTCTGACCCGGAAGAAGAGGATGAAGATGATGAGGAGGACATCGAGCGAGCCTGGGAAGAGGACAAACCTAGCCGGCCACCATCCCGTCCACTGCTTTCCCCTTCTTCCTCTTCTTCCACCTCAGGGCCCCGGGCCCCGCAGTCCCGGCCTCAGGACACAGATATGGGTGACAGAGAGGAAGACGATGATGATGAGGAAAGGGAGGAAGAGGAGTGTGGCAGCATGGGCAGTGGTGGTGGTAGCGTGAACAGGCGAGCGGCGGTCACGCCAGGTTCAGGAAGCCGGCGAAGTGACGACCACGATGCAGACGATGAGGGTGACGGACACTTAGAAGACAAGAGCAGCAGCAGTAAAAAGAGAAAAAGTCCGGACTCTGAAGACGAAGACGACGATGAAGACGAGGAGGAGGAGTCTGCCTCACACGCAAACTCGCCTCCAGTCAAAGAAGAACCCCCAGGTGTAGAGCCTTTTTTAGGCATGGAGAACAGCGTGGCCCAGGAGTACGTCAGCAAACAGGAGGAGGAAGAGGAGGAGGAGGAGGCTGAGGAAAGGGTGCAGGAGACCAAGTGCCGGCCCCCCTCTGCAGACCCTCAGCAGGAGGAGAGGAGGCGCAGAGAGCAGGAGGAGTCTGCTGCAGCGGCGGCGGCGGTGGAAACGGTCACGGCCATGTCTGTTCCTTCTGAGCCAATGGAGCTGCAGCCCCTGCACCCGGATGATAAAGACGTCACACTCTTGATGGAACCCCAGCATCCGCACTCCCACCCTCACCAGCACCCTGACTTCAAGGAGGAGCTTGGCCACCATCACTCGCACCACTCACATCACCACTCCAATGAGCTGGACCTGGAGACTATGCAGGCTGTTCAGTCCCTGACGCAGGGGGAAGCCCAGGACGAGGAAACTGAGCCCCAGCCACACCACGGCGCTTACCAGGACTGTGAAGAGACCCTAGCCGCCTGCCGGACCCTGCAGAGCTACAGTCACACGGGCGAGCCTGAAGAGGAGACCCTAGCCTTAGTAGAGGAATGTGGAGCCTCCCAGCACAGCAGCCCCCTCCCTAATCCACCAGGGCCCCCGCTGCCCAGTCAGTCTGTGCGCTCTGTGAACAGCCCGGGGCTGCAATCGGGCATCGTGGATACGACACCAGCAGGGCAAAGGGGTGGAACTCCTGGCCCCACCGGAGCAGGGAGCAGTGGCGGTGGCGCTGGAGGTGGCTACACACAGATCACTCCAGAGCATCCCAGTTCGCTTTCTGCCCCCTCTCAGCAGAACATGGAGACATCGCCGATGATGGATGTGCCGTCTGTGTCGGACCACTCGCAGCAGGTGGTGGACAGTGGCTTCAGTGACCTGGGCAGCATTGAAAGCACTACAGAGAATTATGACAACCCCAGCAGCTACGACTCCACCATGGGCGGAGGGGGCAATGGAACAGGAAACGGGGGCAATGGAGGAGGAATGTCTGCTGCCGTGGTCGCCGGGGCTTCAACGGCTTCAGCGTCCTCGGCGTCCTCTTCTTCCAGCTCTGCCACCCCTTCTTCCTCCTCTCAGTCCAACAGCTGCTCCTTCGTGCCAGCCCCCAGCCTCACATCTTCCACAGGAAATGCCGCATCCCAGCTAGCAATGGGCAGCTGTAGCCTCATTCAGCAAACAGGACCAGGGCCCAACAGTGGACCAGGTGCCAGCAACGTGGGCAGTGCTGTGCCCCAGCCCCCGCCTCCCCCACCGCCATCCAACACCCCCAGCTGTGGCATTAAGTCTCCTCAGAGCTGTGGTGTGATTGAGAGGCCTCCCAGCACCAACCAGCAGCAGCAGCAGCAATCAACAAAAAAGGTTCCTCAACAGCAGCAACAAGCGCCCAACCCTCAGCCTCCACCCTCGGCCCCGCCACCGCCACCACAGCAGGCCTTGTCCCAGTGCAGCATGGGCAATGGCTTTGCCTCCACGCCCATGATCATGGAGATTCCAGAGAGTGGAGGTGGAGGAGGGGGCCGCACCCTGTATGAGCGCATGGGTCAGGACTTTGGTACAGGGGGCTACCCCCAGCCCTCGGCAACATTCAGCCTGGCCAAACTCCAGCAGCTCACCAACACCATCATGGAGCCCCACGGCATGCCCTACTCTCACTCCGCCGCTGTTACCTCCTATGCCACTAGTGTTTCTCTCTCCAATCCTGGGCTGGCCCCTTCACCCCACACTGCCCTTCCACAGGGGCAGCCCACTATGACCCCACCTCCTAACCTTAGCTCTGGCTCCATGAACCTGGGCTCTCTGCAGCTGCAATGCAACATGCCCACGACCAACATTGGCCTAGGACCTCCACCGCACACACAGCGGCTGCAGGGCCAGATGACTACCGTCAAAGGCCACATTTCCATTCGGTCCAAAGCCACTCAGCAGCTGGCCCCGGCCCCACACCAGCAGCAGCTCTATAGCCGCAGCTCGGGGACTGTGGCCATGCAGGGTACGCCGCGCACCTTGGCCGTGCAGCGCGGCATGATGCCAAACCTCATGCCCACGGCACCGTATAATTCTATGAACATGACGACTCTGAACCCCATGTCAGCCAGCTACCGAATGGCTCAGCCTATGATGAACAGTGGCTATCACAGCAACCCCGCATACATGAATCAGCCAGCTCAGTACCCCATGCAGATGCAGGTGGGCATGATGGGAGGGCAGGGCTACCCACAGCAGCCTATGCAGCCCAATCACCATGGGAACATGATGTACACTGGCCCCTCCCATCACAGCTATCCAAAACAGCCACATTACATGAGCAGATGAGCAGCCAAGAAGTGAAAAAAGGAGACAGAAAGGGGCCAGAGCGTATGCTCGCTGTACTCTAAATGTCCATTAGTCCTGTTCACCCTCTCCAGTGCCTCAGAGGCACCAGTGGAGTGAAGGTGATGGGGACAGAGAGGGTCTTTGGGTTTCCTGTTTTTTGTTTTTGTTTTTTCTGTGTTGTCATTTTGTCCCTTTTTTTATTTGGGCTCGTCTCCCCCTCCCCTCCCAGCTGGCTGTGTATGGGAGTATTTGGGCAGGATTTGGTGTGTACGTGGACCTCGGCCGTGCCGTGGAGCTTCAGGCCAGGCCAGCACACAGGCCCAGGAGTCCACTCCTCCTCTCGACACTGAGGAGGACAGTAAGGAACGACAAAGTATGACGAGGAAAAGTCCACAGAAAAGTCCACAGGGTACAGGAGTACCTGGCCTGGTCAGACTGTGAACGGTGGTTACTGAGTATATTCAACCATGCACACAATCTTTTAATATAGGAAGCCTTACCTTGAAAAAAGAGACGATGAAACATTGCAGGCGGACTGTTGTTTTATGTTAAACATACTGTTGACCTTATTTTTGTTGTTGTTTTTGTTTGTTTGTTTGTTTGTTTGTTTGTTTGTTTGTTTGTTTGTTTGTTTTAATACATGTGTGCAGTCCGACCTCCTTACATGCTTTGATCTTTATACGCGTGGCATTCTGAAATGGTGATTACACCCTCTTGCTCTCTCAGAAATGCCCAAACATCTCCGGTGCCGCTCGGCCCCACGGCTTTTCGTGAGTTCCAGAAGAGCACAGTGGAGCAGGGCATCGGGTGTTTGAGGTGTTTGACTGTTTTCCAGAGTCTCTGTCTTCCTGGATGGACAGTGTTGTACCAAAAACACAGCAAAGACACAGAAGAGACTAGCGTGTTACTGTCATATTATATATCCATAAATGAAACAAGTAGCATTATTTTCCAGTTTGCCGCGACTCTGAAACATTTCGATGTAAATATTCTGGTACTTCCCAATATTCAGCACACGCACACATACAAACACACACACACATATATATATATACATATATATATAAATACAAACACACACTGACTAGCTGTCTCCAGTTGATGGCTAGCTCAGGAAACATTCAACTGTTTTTGTCCACACTCCACTGACAGATGGTATACAATGTCAGCCTTTTTTTTTAGCAGCTTAGGGAATGCAGAACAAACGGTGGGATTTCCATGTAACTACTTTAAGGAAAGTCGGTTAACTATAGGTGACCTCGCATCCTTAAATGTTAGTGACCCAAAGAGGTCGAGGAGTCTGCTTCTGAATGGTGTGTTTTTTGTAAAATTTGTTTTTTCTTTTGGTTTTTTTTTTTTTATCTTGTTTTTGTTATTGTTGTTGTTTCTGTGCTCCCATTGGCTAAAAATGTGGCAGCGGACGGTTAGCCTTTGTGAAGGTGTGCCTGAATGCTCGATCTAGCGCGAGGTTTGGCCCTGGGATTGTAGCTCGATTATAGAAGCAGGGTCGGAGGCAAGGATCGGAGGTCCCGTAGGGTCGTGGTTGACTTTGTTGGGCCGCGTATCGGTATTCTTAGTCAAAAGAGGAGTTTTCATTTGTCACACAGACCTGGCATACAAACTTTCTTTGTGTGTATTCTGTTCTGTATTTACTTTTTTTTGTTTAATTTCTTTTCTGAATTTTGTCAGACTGGGCAGCTTTCTTTTATGACACAAGCTGACTCTTTTTGACTTTAGAAACCTATTGTAGAGAAAATGTTTTTTCTATAATATAAAAGGAAATTCTGACATTGATATTGGTACTGTCATTTTTTTCACTTCTGTTTCAGGAAACGACAAAAAAAACATATTTTTTAGCTCGCCTCTTGGGTAATAATTACTAAGAAACTCAAAATTTAAAAAAATTACCACTCACTTTTAGTGACTTTAAGATGCCTTTAACCTCTCCATTCCATCTCATCTCTAGAGTTTTTCTATCTTTGTGTAGTATATTAATGCTATTTTAAACAAAAGGACTACAAATATCTAAAGGTTACTCGGCATTCTTTTTGTTTTCTTTTTGTTTTTATTTTTTTTACTTCTGTGTGTGCATAGGATGACTTCCTTACATTTAAGAGGCATGTAAAAATGAGCTCAGTATATTTCTGTCTGTTTATATTGCTTCCCTTTTTGTATCCTTTGTAATTGTACATGTTGCGTTGTATGCTAAGAGAGAGCGCAAAATAAAAAGAGGGTGGGGGGACGGGACAGCTGGGCACACAGTGAAGGTTGATTTGAGCTCAGCTGCCTCAACTCTCGACTCTGTCCCTGTATGTATTTCCATTTTTTTCCATTTTGTTTTTCTTTCTTAGCAAGTACTTTCAAAGAACTCTGTACATTTTAACATAAAATGAAAATAAATTATGTTGAGCCATTCATGTATCCTTTGAGTTTAGCCTGATTCAGTGCTACGTCACCTCAACCCCCTCACGTTTTCCCAAAAAGTGCAGGGAAAAGTTACACATTCAGCTTTTCTTTCTTTTTTTTATTAAGTATGAACGGCCTTGTGCAGGTTGTGTACAGAGCAACTTTTGACAATCAACTTTGAGCAAAACAAAAGTCTGAATTTAAAAAATAATATATAAAAAAATCACACACAACATGAGCTGAACTATCAACTAGATGTTAGTCACTGCTACTTTCCACATTTTTATAACTTCTAGGTTTACTACATTTGTCCAAAGAAAAAAATGTTCTCAATAACTTCTATTTTTTTTTCTTTTTCTTGAAAGACCCTGTGTCAAAATCTAGATTAGATTATAAACTAAAGGTCACATTTCATTTAAAAATGGTTAAATTATCCATGTGATGTCAAACCTAATCTTAAACCTAAAACTCATTTTAATGAAGAAAAGTAATTGCCTGAAAGCATCTTTAGTTAGTTTGGAAGTCAAAATCTGATCGTGAAGGTGAGTGGGTGTTGTTAGTGACCAGTTTTTGGCTCAAGTGGAAATTGGACGACCTGGCAGTTCTCGTCTGATTGAAATACTACTCTGATGATAATTAAATGCTCTCTGAATAATTAATTTTACCCCATAATTGGGAAGCATTCATCTAATACTTCAGCTACAAATTACAAATGGAAGTGCTTTGAACATATATGGCCACTAGATGTCAATGTAGAATTAATGTTTTCTCATTGCCCAAACTGCCCAATGGGAGGGAAGCTTACTGTCTGACATGAATACAGTTGGTGAACCTCTCGTCAGCAGATGTAGCTGATAACATTTACCAAGCGCTGTACTTTATATATACTTAAAGTTTGAGATACAACTTTTAATACAGAACTTTTACTAGTGATGTTCTGTCTACGGATTCTCTGTTCAGGTGTCACAATACTCAATGCTATATCTCTTGTAAATGGCTCCAAATTCTTCATGCTACTTTTCCTGTTCTGATGGCACTATAAGCACATGAGTAGTTTATGCTTGAAATGACACTTGCAATATGTTATGACCCCATCTTGTGGCTTTTTCTTTAAAGGGACAAAGAAATACTCTCTTCTGGAGAACTTTAAAATTAGTCTGATCAATAATTTAAGCATTCAGCTGGAATTTTATAGACTCAACTCATGGTTTTTGCATTCTGAAAAGTCTGGACACGTCATCAGTGATGCTCCTGCGGTCATTCATTTTGGATCTTTCAACGTCACAAATCCTCCCGTCAGATGGGTACCAACTATCTGCACCATAACATCCTCCTGCTGGCAGTCAGCAGCAGTGGCCAGCCACTACTCACTTGGTCTGCCTGCCAGCTCAACCTTTCCTTCCTACTTCATATCCAATAGGAGGCTCTTTCTGCTCTCCCCCAGTCTTCCCAATTTCCTCCTTATTTTCTCTCCGTTAGTCAACAGCTTCCACACTGATTGGACAGGGTGACCTCTGTACTTGTCTGCCCATCTTTATCCCTACAGTCCTGCACCAGCTCTTTGTAGTGCTTCCTCTCAAATGCCTCCTTCCAGCCACCTTCTTAGGTACTTTATAATTTTCCCTCCACCACTGTAAGTGGGACTTCATACACTTTCGTCCGCTACGTCGCTACGAGCAGGCCCTGTTGGTACAGCCATGTTTTACACTTCCCCAGGTATCTGCCATGCCCGTTTCTGGGTGGTTGCCAAGGGGTAGGTTTTATCAGGCTCAGTATGTGTCCTTGAATTGAAGGGAAGTTGTAGGGATCTTTAATGAAATGGGCTTTACTCGTCTTCTTTTTCTTGCTCAATTTCTTTCTTCTTAGTCGGTTGAGGCATTCCTGAAGGCTGCTTCCGAGTTTATTTATGCCTTCCCTTTCCCCGGGGCTGCTTATTTTGTACCTCCTTTTAACACTCTTGATCCCTTTGCTTAAGTTGTTAATCTCCTTTCTTCTGTTTGGTTGTTTTAATGCCTTCGTGTAGAGCTGTACAAAAGCAGCTCAAAAACTTTACTGAAATTTGGAATATTGACTCAATATTGACTCATCTGAAACATGATAAAGAGTTAGGACAGTTATGTGTTACAGTTATACAGTTATATGTCTTTGCTGTGGCAAAGATGAGTGTTAGTTTTTTAAATCTGTGTATTCACTGCACTGTGTACACAACTTGTAATTGACATGTTATTAAGAATGAGCACGAGCCCAAAGTTGCTCTTGTGCATGGGTTCTTTGTTTGTCTAAATCACATTTGATAATCTTTACGGTGAACGTTAGTATAAGGCATCGCTAAGTCTCACTTTATTATGGATAAAGTATGCCTAACCCCCCCTAATGGATATCAGATTGTGGGCTATTATGTGCATTTTGTCTTTGCCTTTGCAATTTCACGGTGGTTTGTTTTTTTTAATACACGTAAAAATGAATAATAAGAGGCAGACTATGTAAATATTCCTATATTTGTTTGAATCGAAAAAGAGCTCCACAAGATGAAATCTGATCCCGCAAACAAAATGTCAGACCAGGTACATCTTAAAACCAATCAGCGGGTGATTTTTACTGGTGTTTACCGTCGTTCTCCCGCTATAAACCAATCACAGCCAAGTCACGAGCCACCAGTTTCCGCACTGTTGGCCTATGCCTCTATTAAGAAGGTGGGATTTTACGCTTGGTCTTTCTTCTGATTGGTTCGCTCTGCTCTGCCATCCTTCCTCACTCAGGATCTGCTGCTCCACCTAACGGGAAGCAACGTCGGCTTAATCTTTCATTGAGAGGAAAAAAAGGTGAAAGGCGAGACGAAAACGTCAGAAAATTGTCTTCGGTAAGTCACTTGCAATTTTAGAAATGGTTCCAGCGGCAACTTACAATTTTATTCGTCAAACAAAAGCATCGTTATTTTTAACGTATTTTAACCCCCTGGACCCAGTGACGGAGCTTTCTGTCATAAGACTGAAGCAGGAGGAGGGACGGAGGTAGCATCTCGTACAGAGAGATGGAGGCCTTCATCTACAATCTAATAGAAACAGCTAGCTAGCTAGCTAGTTACACGCCTGTTTTTCTTAAACTTGATAGTTTAGCAGTTGCAATTATTTTAGTTGTAGAGTTATATCCGGTTAAAACTTGATAGCTTTGCCGCATGTATAATTTATATTCTGGAGTCACATTTCTCAGCCATCGTAAGTTAGTTTCTTAATTTCTGAAACCCTGAACTTCAGTCTCAGCTCAGTAGACCTACTCTGTTACTTGAGCCGTTCTCATATATAAACTAAGCACAGTGTATAGACAGTATTATCCGGAGAGCAGAGCATGGTACTCCGAGTGTCATGTGAGAATAGGGTCTGTCTTCGGGTAAAATTCTCCATTGCGCCTGCTACCTCACTGTCACACTTGATGGTTTAATGCGACACTTAAACAACCTTCTTATTCTGTTCTTTATGTTAACAGAAGGCATGGTGTTTTGGTCTTAGCATTTTCTCATTTAAAAACCTCTGGTGGTCCCTTGTTTTTCCCTCCCAACAGCCTTTAGCCACAATGATCCACAGCTTGTTCCTAATTAACGCTTCAGGGGATATTTTCCTGGAGAAGCACTGGAAAAGTGTGGTCAGCCGCTCCGTGTGCGACTACTTCTTTGAGGCCCAGGAGCGAGCTACTGAGCCAGAGAATGTCCCACCAGTTATCCCCACGCCTCATCACTACCTTATCAGTGTGCTCAGGCATCACATCTACTTTGTGGCGGTCATCCAGAGTGAGGTCCCGCCGCTCTTTGTCATCGAGTTCCTGCACAGAGTCGTAGACACCTTTCAGGTTGTTCCTCCCCTCTCATGTCTGTTTCTGTCTACTTTTATCATTATTTGTAGTTAACTAAAAGTGCATATCCTGCTTGTGTGCTTTGTTCTCAGGACTATTTTGGAGTGTGTACAGAGGCGGCCATCAAGGACAATGTGGTAGTGGTCTATGAACTACTGGAGGAGATGCTGGATAACGGGTTTCCTCTGGCCACAGAGTCCAACATTCTTAAAGAGCTCATTAAGCCTCCTACCATCCTCCGCACCATGGTCAACACCATCACAGGTCTTTCAGTCTTTTATTTGTGCTGCTTTTACTTCCTGATTTCAGGCAACATTAATGCTTTGTTCATACACAGCTGAAACTTCTTTCAGTAACAATTACAGTTCATCTAAATAGCATTGAATGAATTCAATTGACAGTGTGAGCCATGGATATTACAGCAGCTGTTTGACTCTGTGTGCATGATCCTATACTGTTGTTAATTTCTGCTTCCAGGCAGCACCAATGTGGGTGAACAGCTCCCCACAGGCCAGCTGTCTGTAGTCCCCTGGCGGCGCACTGGGGTCAAGTACACAAACAATGAAGCTTATTTCGACGTGGTGGAGGAGATCGATGCGATCATCGATAAATCTGGTATTTCTTTTCAACTGTTTGTTGTGAAACATGTCACTGTTTGCTTGCATTATAATGCATGGGAGACATAGTAATTATTAATCCGCATTTAATCGGAAAGGCAGTAGCTCCATAGTGTAGTAGTTTGCACATTTGCTTAACAAGTGAAAGATCTCTGGTTCATTCCTTTTGGGGCTGCATCAGGATGGGTGTAAAATCTCTGCCAAATCACACACGCAGAGCTACCTGCTGTGGTGACCCCTTGTGAATCAGGAAGAACCTGAAAGGAGTTTCTAGTCAAATCAGTCAAAAAATAAAGAAAATGGCCAATACAATACATAAAATGTCAGCTTTACAACACAATTATTTGCACTTGCCTTCTCTTCTAACATGTTTTTTTGCTTTCTATTGTTGTTTCTAATCAACTCCACCCCCATAGGCTCCACCATCACAGCAGAAATACAGGGAGTCATCGATGCCTGCGTTAAATTGACGGGCATGCCTGATCTCACCCTCTCATTCATGGTGAGTTTCTTTTTTTTCACAAACTCTATATTGTTATATTTTAAGCCTGTGAACTCTCCAGACAAATAACAGATGATTACAAATGGTCATAACTGTGTAGCAAGCAGGGGGTTCTCCAAGGTGCAGCTTGGAAACATTTAAATCAGTGTGCTGTACATTACAATTAATATTCACAGTAAAAGTCAAACATACAGTAACATTTACTTCGAAATATGTCACACCCACACTGTGCACATTTTGGACCAGAGTACTGAGAGGAGCTCAGCTGCCAGAGAATGTATTTATTTTCTCTTATACCGCAGCATGCAGGGAGCTGATTTTCCAGAGTATCTGCACTTTGCTTCACACTTTTGATGATAAAACTTCCTGATAAAAGCTTCCTGTAATATGCAAGTAGGGCAGCACAAGTAATCACATTTTAATCTTGATTACAATTTTGGCTTCCCACAATTGGGAGTAAAAACACAGCTGTCCAACACTGAAAATGTGTGCTCTGCCAAAAGAACACAAAGCCAAAGCAAATCAAGCTCTCCAAAAATCACTGCCTGACGATTTGCCTACATGAGCCCGTCATAGCTATTTCCTGCACCACGCCATGTGACGTTTCCTCGACTAGTCTGGACAAGTAAATGTATGTTACAGCAAATTGCTTGTGCTAAAAGCTGACATCGTTACCATGCACTTATTTTTTTTTCTCATTCTGTGATGGCATATTTATTTCTTTAGTTATACTCTATTTTGAGCAAAACCTTTTTTAGTACAAAGTCAAATATTTAATCGTGCAGTTCTCCAATGCAAGACAGAAACACACTTCAGTAATCAAACTTCAGCTCAAGTGATCAGCTTCTCTCTCTCTCCCCCTGCATCGCCTCTTTCTTCCTGTCTCTTTGTTCTTTCTGACTCTTGCCTGGAGGTCCTTGTTGAAGTCTCTAGCAAGAGTTTGTGATCATGATGTGGTTTTTGTTATCCTTTAGAACAGGAAAAAAATGAAACTAAGGAGGTCAAGAAAAAACATGCCCCATAAGGGCAACTGAAACGCTCTCTGAGACTTTGACGTCTGCTGACTCGAGGTCTGCTTTTCAGAGAGGCAACCATCCAGATGTGGTAGTTCACTGTGCAGCAGATAAGACTGATTTCATAGGTAGATTATATGGTAGAAATATGTTGAAAGAAATAGGCTTTGCTATGTGGAGGATCATTCCATTATGGATTTAATAAAAACAACGACGTGCACATTTGATTATTTCATTGCAACAATCTGATCGATATTATGACTGGACCTCTATTGGACTTTAAAACAACAGTCAACCTGTCTGTTTATAGCGTAGCTCTGCTATAACAGCCAGTTTTGACTAGAGGAAAGATCAGTGTAAGTCAGACTAACTGAGTTTTTGTTTTAGATTACTCTCCTGCCTACTTTATTTACAAGGTTTAATTGTTGCATCCAACAGTTATGGTGTCCAACAGTTTGAAATATTCAGTGCAAATTCCTTTGAAGTGTGTCTAATCTGAACGTCCACAAAAATTTACAGTGAAACTTGCTGACGAAAATCCCACGTTTCATGCAGTAACATCACAACTGTGTAAAGTGTTGCTGGAATAAGTGCTGTGTGTTCTTACAGGGTACACTGGGTAAATGCCAAAAAGAAATGGAAAGATATTAAAAGTATTTTAATGTTTTTGAAACTTCACCACTAATCTTCCTGACCCACTGCATTTCTTTCGCAGAATCCACGGCTGCTGGATGATGTCAGTTTCCACCCATGTGTTCGGTTCAAGCGCTGGGAAGCCGAGCGGATCCTCTCCTTCATCCCACCCGATGGAAACTTCCGGTTGCTCTCCTACCACGTCAGCTCTCAGAAGTTAGTACTTTGCTGTGACACAGGCAACATACAACCGTTCATTTTCTAGTTCAGAATCCTGCTTTAGTTTGTGGAATCTGTCTTACTTTCCTGTTCACCAGAGAGGAGTGTTGCAGCCCCAGCCAGTGATAGATGGACAAAACTATTAACTATAGTCAGTGTCCTAAAATATGAATAATTAGTTTAACTGGCTAGTAGCAACATTTAATCACATAGTTGACTCATTACATGTATCTAATCAGGATATAAACAGAAATGCTAATCCATAAAGTAGGATTCCACTGTCTAATAGCTGATGTTGTTTTATCACCTTCAGTTTGGTAGCCATCCCAGTGTACGTGAAACACAACATCACCTTCCGGGAGGGAAGTTCCCAGGGGCGTTTTGATTTGACCCTGGGCCCCAAACAGACAATGGGCAAGGCCGTGGAGTCGGTCCTAGTCAGCAGCCAGCTTCCTCGGGGCGTCCTCAATGCCAACCTGAACCCCTCCCAGGGAACATACACCTTTGACCCAGTCACAAAGGTAACTGTGCAGCAATCTTTATATCACAAAAACACAGATGAAGGGAAGTGTAAATAATAGAATGAATAAATATATAAACCCGAATTATCTGAATATGTTTAGGAGACAAAATATTTAATTCTGTCATCTTGGTGCATTTTTTTTCTTTTTAAACCAGTTGTTGACATGGGATGTTGGCAAGATCAACCCACAGAAGCTTCCCAGTCTGAAGGGCACCATGAGCCTGCAGGCTGGAGCATCCAAACCTGATGAGAACCCCACCATCAATATTCAGTTCAAGATCCAACAGATGGCCATCTCAGGTACACACACACCATCTGAACCTCATGTTCATGTACATGTGACTGTTGCCTTTCAAGAATTCCTTCATTTCTTATTTGTGATCCTCTCTCTTCTTGCACTTAGTGACCAAGCTGAACATTGAATGAGATTCACAATTTCACTGTAATAGTGAAAATGAGCTCCACTTTGCCTTTTAAACCACAGAAAAGTTAATTCGACCCCCACACAGTTAGGCTCAGTCTGGTCAGCTGACAACCACCTGACAGACCCATTGTAGGGGAACAGTGAGATGGTGACCACTAGATGGTGCTACACCCATAAATAAACCTTGCATGACACCAGGAAATAGATTTTATTTTCAGTGAAGTATAAAACAACCATCTTAGTTTTTCAAGTTTCACCAAGGGTTGACACATTTATGAAAATATGTTTTACAGTGTGACACAGAATGTAACGGTAATACTAAACTCGGAGCAAACAAAGCCTTTGGAGCTTTAGGAATCTCTTGTTGAAATCTCTGTAGAGGTTTTAGTTGAAACATCTCTAGAAGAGCCCTCCACCATCAAGCCAGATAGTTAACCCTGGTATTTGTTCTGTTCCAGTAACACATAAGTCTAATAAATTCTTGATGTTTTTCTCTCCTTCATCAGGACTGAAAGTGAATCGGCTGGACATGTATGGTGAGAAGTATAAACCTTTCAAAGGCATCAAGTACATGACCAAGGCTGGTAAGTTCCAGGTCCGGACTTAAAGACTGCTTCTCTGTGACAACCGGACTGAGCCACCATGAGACTAAGGGGTGATGTGATGGGAAAGAGGAGTTGGTACATTCCTTGTGCTTATGCATTTACCCATGAAGGCTTACCAATACAAACTGGAGGCTCCTTGTAGCAGTTCTGAGTGGACTATTACACATAGACATGAAACCTCTGTTGTAGAACTTTGCCTAAATCAGGCAAGTTTGAAGCAAGTGTCCTAAAACATTTCCAACACTGTCCTTGCTGAACTCAGACAAACCACACTAACCCAATAAAGATTTGTCCATATAATACACCGTTTACAGGATTTTCACTGACGGTGTTAACAAACCAAATCCATGTATTTAGATAAGGCTGATTACTGGATAAATGGACCCTAGAGTATATTAAAAGAGAGCTTCTACACAAAGAAATTAGAATTAATTATGAAGTAGTGACCTGTACATTATGCCAGGAATCTACGATTCTAGGTTCAGATGACTCTGCAAGGTAAAAAGTATTGTTTGACAGTGCTGTAGCACATTTAAGCAGTTAAATTCAAATGAAATGGCACGGACCTACAATAACTGTTTGAGCTCCAAAGAGTTGTTACTGCCAGTGAAAATCCACACTATACTTCTTATCCTGCTGTCCAGGTTTTCTTTTTTTTCCCCAGCACCCTGGGCCTTCTTTTTTCTGTTTATTCTGTTCTTTGTTTCTTCTTTGCTGCAGTTTGATGATATTGTCTGCAACACTGGAGTCAGCATGCTGATGTATTAGACGTGTCTCTGAAACGGTCCTCAATCTTTGAAGTTTTTTGTTTGTTTGTTTGTTTGCAAATAAGAATGATACAGTGACATTTTTTTTTTTTAATTTTTTTTAAAGCTATTTATTACCAGAAAGCCACGCATCTTCACCTCTTTTTATTCAGCTGTAATTGTGATTAATTACAGAATGTTGTCATTAAATTTCTTGGAAAATAAGGTTGATCCTGACAGTTTGGTGCTTAACCCTATGGTCCAAATGCTCCATAAAGGTTATCTCAGCCTTTATAGTATGATGTGCATTTTTGTTTTAAGTTTGTCTTTGCATACATTGTATAAACATAAGATTATGATTGTCGCCATGGAAACTGGTGAGCTGGATGAATCAATAAGAGTGTAATAAAGTGATGCATCTGTGCCTCAGGGTCTCGGCTGGAATCAGCCCACCATCACATTGTGGTCTCATAAAGCTGGCTTGGAGAGTCATGGTTGCTACAGATACAGTTTGGTGTTATCAGCTAAGAGTAGAACGAAAACAAAAGTGTGTTAAGATATAACAGCGCGGTACCTCAGAAGAAATGCTTTGGCTTTGTGTTTACAGCAAAATGTTTGTGTTTCTTACACAGCCTCCAATGGAGTGTAAAAACAGTGAAAAAAAATAAAGAATTTGATGTGTTATAACCGAGCAATAACACTGATTACTCAATGTGTATAATGTGGTGTTTTCCACATATGATATTGTGTTACAAGAGTCAAACTGTCCTTTGAAGTTATGATTACATCCATCAATGAAGCAATTGGTTTAAGGTTGTCTCTTTGCTTGTACGTGTGCGGTTACTGGAGCTATTATGAGCAACCCTATATGAAATTGTTCACAGAGGAGGGGCTTAGCCCACGATGATTGGCAGCCAAAAACAATGCCAGTTTCTGTATTCAGTGGCTTCACTTATATAGAACAAGAAAATAACATTTGGCATCATATCTTCAAAGTAAATTAAGAGAAATTAGAAGACACTGGCTTAATGTCACAAGCTAATACAGATTCACACATCCTTCTGGATCCCTACAAACAATGGATTAAATAAAATCCATTGTTTGTAGAGAATATCAAGTTTTTTGGTGAAGGATTGCAGTCTTGGAGTGCAGTTTTATGACAAAGTGAAATTAAAAAAATAAATGAAAGATTCTCTTGACTGCATATACAGAAAATGCGTCCAGTTTTGAAGTTAACCAACATTAAATGTTGCACAATACACCCAGCGTAACTATCAGACATGCTCAGCTGTAGGTGAGTTGTGGATGTAGGTTTCTAAAATATGTAAATATTTAAAAACACATTTCCATTTAAGCAAAGATAGGAGTGCCAATTTGTTAGATAAGATGGCAATGTTTTGTTGATCAGAAATTACTGATAAGTAATAATAAGTCCTGTTTTTTTTCTAAATGGGATTAAAGTGTTGTTGGGTTTTTTCATGATGTCAAAACATCTGGTTTGAAACACACTAACTGCTTCTCAAGATCTTATATAAAACATCATTTTTAAAGGTAAGCCTCATTGGATTATCTTATGGTAACTTCCACTTCCAGATGTGTGACATCAGCCCTGTGTCTTTGCTCCATCTGGCTGGACTCCAGTCCATAATTTACTTTAACCCCTCCAAAAGACAATCTACTACCTTTTCCTCCCTCCCTCCCCCCCCCATCGACCAGACTGAGCCGTTTAAAGTCAGTTATGTCATTTGGGTCCAACTTTGTCCTCACTCTTCTCCTTCGTGCATCGCTTTTTTAGCACATTTCTAAACTTCTTTCTAAACCTTTTTTTTCCTTTTCTTTTTTTTATCATTTCGAATATTCACATTTTTATTTTTTTCGTTCGCTTAACTTTATGTCCATTTTCAAACACTTTAAAGGCTGTCGCGACAGAGGAATATCGCGGCATTTAGTGGTAAGTTATCGCTCGCCATTATAATAATGTGGATGTTTTTTTTCCCTCACAGCAGCGATTTTGTTTGTTTGTTTTAACAACCGAGAAACGAAAAATTCTGAGCAGCACACGTTATATGTTATATACCAATATAACGCTTTCCAAAAAAAAAAAAATTAAAAATAAATGTGCAGCTTCGCATTAATTGCCCACAGCAGGTAAGTTTTAAACATGAATATAAATCAAAAATGTGTATTGAAGCTCGGCTAACGTGCCGTTTTTGGCACCCGGGGCAATTAACCGCGTGCCCTCGCTTACAGCCCAATCTGCTCTTTGTGTATTGAAGGCCAGATAATGGGCATTATCGTAATGTAAATCTAAGGATGGCTGTTAAGTGTTTATCTGATTGCTTTGATCGGTGTTGGGCGGCCGGGCGCCCTGCAGTGGTCCCTGTCGGTAAGCACGTGGACAGTAACAGTAATAACAGCAGTCTGGGTGGGGAGGGGTGCTCATGCAGACTTGACACTGGCCGCAGCACATTAAAGAGACGACACAACTGCTGATTAACCACGTGCTTCTTGAGTAGTTGCCGGAGCGCGTGCTGCGGCTGTGCAGCGCAGTGTTTGTAGTTTAATATCCTAGCTATGAGTCAGAGTTTATTTACACTGTTGCATGTTTACACAGATAATGGCACTTCAATAAAACTCTTCTGCAACATTGTCACCGCTTATCAACTTCCAGCTGTTGCTTATCAGCTAACTGACAGCTACGTGAGCGACTGCTATTGTGTCCTTAAAAAGTAGTGCCACTGTAATGACATTAGCTGTTATTCCAACTTACTTTAATGTTAACTCTACGCTGCCTTGCTGCAGAGGACATCTATAGGTTTGTCTTTACACCAAATGTTATAGAAGTAATTGCTAAAATTTTTACGTGGAATAAATCTGTTTGGTAGCTTAAGGGTGCTATCTAGTTAAGGTTAGCTAGGAAACAAAGCTGCCAACTAGCAAAACTTCAAATATAAGGGTGCTATAAATGCCTCATAGACCTAGATTTACAGGTTGTAAGTAGTTTGTTTGTCTTCCATAAACTCCACATTTTGCAAACTGATGTTAGTTTTTGGCCATACTTGGATGAGGGGCAGTATTTAGTCATCAGCTAATGCTAGCTAGTTCGGTTAGCAAGCTCTGCTCATTAACTGTACTGGTGCAATGGACAGACTCACATGTTTACTTATAGGTGCTTAGTAACAGACTAATAAAATAACAGAATTTCACTTACCACAAGGGAAACACCACCTTTGTGAACCGTTTGTAGGACCGCTACAATGCCAGTAATATTATTTCTCAAATAAGTGGATTAAAATGTTCCAAAAGGCACAAACAGCACAGGATCCTGGAATGCCACAGTTCAGTGAACCTCCAATTAGAGGAGGTCATGCCCCTAATCCAAGTATCCAGATGGACGATTGTCCAGTTATAAAATAACAGCGTTACTATAGATTATTTATTAAAGGGGGAACTGTCCATAAGAGGCAAACAAATGTTTGTTGTATCAGGCTGTATAAAAGCTCCTTTTTAAAGCTCCGAAGGTTGCTTTTTAGCATGGAGTCTATGGGGAATGACTTGCTTTTGAGGCAGTTCATCTAATGGTCTCAAGTGGCCATTAGATGAACTGCAGTTTTTTAGCATCTCCACTTTACTTCTCAGTCTCAGAGGTTGTCACTTTATATCTCCCCAGAAAATCATTGTGACCTCTTTTTAAATTTCCCCACCCTTGAAGGCACTTGTATATATTAGAGATCATCTAAAAGTTACAATAAACAGCATGTTCATTGGAGGTAAAGTGGTTTAGGTTGCCTTTGATATGTGCTAAAAGCACCTTGTGAGCAGGCTGTGAAACCAGGCAGTAGCAAAGAAACCGTGGGTTTTCTCAGCACAATTCACTTTACTGATGGTTGACTGGAGCATGCGACTACAAGACAAAGAAGACTGTCCCTGGCTTCAACTTATCACCCCCCTCCTTTCATTCAGGGAGACATAAGCCCCCCTGTCCATGTGGGGCCTGCCATTATAACACAGTATCTTCTCAAACTGCTCACGTAGGCTTGTATGGCTATGAGCCAACTGGATGCACAGCACCGACAGCTGTGTTCAGAAACCAGACGATATCCAGACAGCAGTCAGGCTGAACTCTAATGTTGGGCATTTAATGTGAAGCCGCCAGTTGTATATAAATAAATGTGTAAGAGTAGGCAATAACACATTCAGACTTGTGGGCCCCACGCTTTAAACCTCGCAATGAGAAATAATTTCTTTTTGTGTTTTGATGTTGATTTTAAATGTTTTGTCCTCTCCCTCTTTGCCTTTGTTGTCTCTGCACACTTAGACAGAGCCTGGCTTCCGTACACAAAGCCATGAGCGGGCTGCCGGCCATACCACAGGGAAGCTGGGATAGATGGACTCCAGACTGGAAGTTACCACACAGATTCTCCAGGGTCATTCCTGTGACCAGCAGCACAAGCATTACATTGATAATGCCATCTTACCTGTAGACAAAATGAGCATCAATCTAACTTGTGTAGCAGCAGCTGGTTTAACATCCAAGTTAAGTTATCTTCAAAGACTAATCCAAGACAAGTTATCCATCTCCCAATCTGTTTTTAAGAGCAGCCAGATGATTATGCCATATTGAGATTTTAGCAGATGTTGCTTTTAAACTCTACTTTTTAAACTTAACTGCATGTATGTCGACTGTTTTCAGTCTTTTTAAATAATAGAACTGAACAAATAAAGCAGGACATTCATTATGCCCAGGCCGAAGGGAGGAACGAGTCTGGCACCTGAGAATGTTTACGAGTTCCCCGCGGACATGGGGGAGGCTCAGTCTCTTCAGTTGCAAAGGAAATGCATAGAAACAACATCCCCATTGAGCAAATATATCCAAGCTGAGCACCAGGAAGCAGGGCTCTTCTCTCTGTCTCCATTGGACGCCTCGCTGGAAGCCACGCTTGACCTCCAGAAGAAAAGAAGAAAGAAATGTGGAGCCTGCACTCCTTGTCTCCGCAAAGAGAATTGCGGTACCTGCGCAAACTGTTTGAACCGTAAGACGGGCAAACAGATTTGCAAGCTGCGCAAATGCGAACAGCTGAAGAAGAGGCGGGACGAGTGGGAAGTGGTTGAGGTACTGAAACGCTTGCAATCTCATACAAACCGTTAGCACTTCCAACCCATCAAATTCTGATGCTTGGTCAGGACCTATAGGATTAGCTTAGTGTGCAAGGACTGTCTGAAAAGGTAGCTGAAAGCCAGTGTCATTACTGTTGTAGGTAACTAAAGAAATGGAAGGATGGTAAATGTGTTGATGGGAAGGAATGTTTAAACCCAAACCAAGAGTTTTTTTCTTAACCTAACTTAACCTAATTGACAGAAAAAGCCAAGTCAGGGCAGAATTTGACTTCCTGCCTTCTGGTTGGAAGTCATTTGATGATGCAATTAGATGAATGACCGTTGTTATTCACCATCATCTTTCAAAACTGCATTCTGAAGCCTTACCCAGCATGTAAATAAAAGATTTTACAGGAGTAAATAGTAAGGAAAAAGGATTCCTAATCAAGCATCAGTATATGACAAGTTGGGAGTGAAAACATCTTGTCTCTTAACTTGAGTTATCGTAATACTGCTTATACTGTAGATTTAGAATACCGGAAGTATCAACGTGCTTTGTGTAAAATGTTTGTTTTTTTTTCTTCCTAAAGGCAGGCTGAAAAAACCTGACCACAACAGTAAAATTATGGGCAAATTATCATACAAATATTATCATATCGATTAACATCCATCCATTTAAGTGCATTTCATGGGAACGTTCGTTCATAGGACATCAAGTAAAGCACAAAAACTGTTTTTCTTTTGTTTGCCTGAGAGTGTTTGCTGATTGTCTGCCTAAAATACACCAACATCATTAGATTGCAAACTTGTTCTGCTTTTTAGCCAGAGAAGCACGAAAGAGCGAGCATTTATTACAGATCATTACATGATCACAAATGTCTTCTTAGTGATGTTCGTTCAGACGGATAGAAGGAACTTTTGCTGGACTATAAAGGGACGGACAGTTGCATGCGTCATATATGGAGAGTTCATGTTAAATTAGTTACTTTAGAGGAAAAATTCCTCACAATGTGAGTCACAATGTGCAAATCAACCTCAAATGGCCCAGATATCTCGATGTACTACATTTTATAAAGTGATGCAATGCTCTGTATTGTAACAAACAAAACAAACTGCTTGGTAGAAAAAATTCCAAAGCATTTATTTGCAAAAATTTGGACAAATAATATATATATTGTTAATTTTAGAAGTAAAAAGAACAACTCCTGGACAACAGCCCCACTGGAAACTATTCTATTGGAACTAAATTGTTCACTCTGTTTTGAGTAGTCAGAAAAGTAGATAGATCTTTATCTACTTTAAATGTAGTTCCACAGTGGGAGTGTATATATGTTGTGTGTGATACTGATGGGTAATGTTGAAACCATCAAGGTTTTGCAAGTGTTGCAGTTTACATGAATATTCTCAGTAAGATAAGGCAGTGAAAAAGTCAACAAGACAGTTGAGCAGACCGAGTGGACTAACTGTGACGGTTACCCAAGATTCCGGCAGTTGCCTGTGCTTTGTCCTTTGACCTCTTGAGGTTTTCAAATGAGGGTGGGGGTTAACCTTGGGCCGTTTTTTCTATTTGTGTGTGCGTGGGGGTGCATGTGTGTGTGTAAAGAAAGAGAGAGACAGAGTGCAGGGTTTTAAAAGTGCTCACTTGTGTGTGTTAATGGAAGTGCGCGCGTGGGACTATGTGTGTTTTTACATGCACCAGCATCTTAACCCAGGGGGATGGGCCGTAAAGTCAAGTAAGAGGAGGACGGGAAGATGCAGTAAATGGTTAGCAGTATTGGAGGGGGAGAAGCAGGCTGCAAAAGCATGACCAAGGAAGGAAAACACACTGCGTCAAAACAAGCACCTTGAATTTTTTGAATTTTTCCCAACAAATATGCCTAGAAAGACAATTGGATTTGTTTTCATATGCTTTAAGATCATTATGAGAGAGAAGAAGTTGCACACTAAAATAATAGAATTAAAAATTATCATATATTGCACAAGCAACAGTTTTGGAATGATAGCACCCCACTGATAATAACCAGGTTCCTATAGACTGTAATCTGCTTGACATGCTTCCATTTGCGCATACAAAACTCTTTGTGATGGAATTTTTGCTGTTGTTTTGGCTCATACTATTCTATCAGTCTCTTATATGTGTCAATATAAAAGTAATGTAAATAACACACCGCAGACAGTTTGTCTAGGAGTTTAAACTGACAATCAAAATCTAGAGGAAAAGGTATGATGTTTGCTTAGCCACAAACACAAAATAATGGTTACTATCAGCACTCTTCTGGCCTGTCCTGTCTTGTCTGTTAAATGGCTTCTGAAGTGGCAGCAACAACCCATGAACAAAAACCATGCAACACAGCAGCTGAGCATGAAAACAGACAAATGACTCAGTGTTTTATGATGCCACTGTTTGGAGAAAAAAGTGCATGCCTTTGAGACAAAGATATGACGGGAAACTTTTTAAACTTTATATCTGAGCATAGCATCATGGTCAGATACGATCTTACTACAGGCAGACAACAAAGTCAGGATCATCCCACAATTCCAGCAGAACAGCTGAGCTAAAGCTTAGCTGAGATCCTTATGCATTCTACTAGCAAATATTACATAGGGTGCACAATTTAATTTAGCTGACCTCCTGTTACTGTGCACTGTGGAAAAGTCATACTACAAAAGTGTCTCATACCATTCACATCCTTGCTAACAATGAACTTTACCATGTATGTTAAACTGACAGAGAAATAACTTTGGTTGAGAAGTTTATCTATTTGTCTTTTAGGGCAATAGAAGTCTATATGTGCCATTTCTCTAAATTCTCTCACACTTATTGTTCACTAATTTACTCTGCCTGTATTTTCTGAGCCACACTAGTGACTGAAAACATGCATATATTGATCTGTGCTTTGGTCAGTCCATTTTGGTCCAGACTGATGGATTTCAGCAGCCAGTGGATGGATTGTTAAGTTTTTAGTGCGCACTTATTAGGTCATATAAGTACTGTTTCAATGTTGAATTAAACATCACTATTTGAAACCTGTTAATACAAGTTCAAGTAGTGAGATCAGTCTGTGTAAACGTAATCCCTGGCAGCTAAAAGCTCAGACTTCAGACAGCTCTAAACACTGTTTCAGACATTTTTTCTGCTTACTGGAGCACCACCTCCATGCTGCTCCACTACAGTTGCACATACAGTTGTGGTCATGATTTTGCATACATACACTTTGCATACACTCATCATGGTAACTAATGTCTTGGTATTTTTTTTTAATGATTTCTTTCAACTGTTCTTTCTCCAGGGTGGAATCATTATACAGCACACATCTTTACTGACCTTAAATAATAAAAATTGGGCACACAAGTTTGGATTTATTTGGGATTTTTTCTAATCCACACAGGACATACAAGCTTACCCATATGGAAAAGAAATAGTAAAAACATATATGATTTACTCATGAAAGTGGCCACTTTCTCATTACTTTCATATATTTTTTTAGTAAGTATAGAAAACATACAAGTTTCATTATAAAATTTTTCAAGGGATCTTATATCTGTTTTCACTCTTGTATGCTTTTCATACAAGTTTCATACAAGACAGATAAAAACTTTATAAGATTTATATATATCTTTTCCATATGGGTAAATATATAAATTTAATGTTTCTGGCATAATTCTGGCTGTATATTTGACCTCTTTTCCTTGAAGAACTGCTAGGGTTCCTTTAAATTGTTTGGTTTCCTTGCACAGACTTAACTTTTTAGAACAAAACACAAATTTTTCAGTTGTGTTGAGGTTGGGGCTTTAGGAAGGGGTTCCACAAGCTTAATTTTAGCATGTTTTAATGTGTGTTTGGGATGATTGTCCCATGACGTTCAAGTATGTTCAACTTTCAACCATCCAGCTGTGCATTTGAGGCAAAGTATTTAGAGATAGTCCTCCTTCTTTATTATTCCAACCACTTTGTGCAGCACCACTGGCAGCAAAATAGCGGCTGAGCATGATGCTACCACCACCATACTTGACAGTTGGTACGGTGTTCTTAGTTTTGAAAGCTTTACTTTTACTCCTCTAAACATTAGTGTTGTCATTATGATCTTTGCCTCATCTGACCCTAAAACCTTTCTCCAGAAGGCGTTTGGCATTTGGCAAATTTGCAGGTGTCCACATGGGCAATGTGGACACCTGCAAATTTTAGTTAAGCCTTGAAGATGTAGATTTTGGAGCATTGCCTTCTTTCTTGGTCAGCTTCCTCTCAGTCCATGATGAATGTAAAACTCGCTTCACTATGAACAGTCTTGAGTTAATGGCAGGCTTGTGCCTTGATTAATGTTTCCTGGGTTGTTGATAAACATCCTTACTAGTTTCCTGTCAGAGTGACAGTTTGGGTCTTCTTTCAGACCTTGGCAAAGTGACAGGTTCACTGATCCATGTCTTTAGCCAGTAGTGTAGTTCAAAAAATACTTTTGTGCACCCACAAAATTCAAGATAGAGTAAATCAATAAAATCAATAAATTCTTGTCTTTCTTTAAATCATTAAAAATGTATGCTGGACATTTTCCACCCTGGAAAATGAACAGTTTAGAAATCATTAAAAGCCACAAAAATCTTGATGTTGTGGTGTAATCATTTGCATATTTCTTTCCTAGTCACTGCATTCTAAAACTGTGACTTTCCCTCTAAAGATCAGCGTGTCGGCATTAGCATTGCAACTCAAAGCTCAGCCTAACAGAGCTGCTAGAAGGACTAGACTCGTTAAAAAATGCATGTGTGTAAAACTGGAACCAGATCTTATTGATCGTGGGGGTATGCATTATTGAAAGTGTCAAATGTCAGCGAGTAAACAAAGTGTATATGTAGCATGAATTAGGAGGTACTACCAGTTTATGTTTACATTTTTCAGTACTTTTAGCTACTCCTTTATTTCTGCATGTTGGCACAGATTTTCTACCAGATGCCATTCCTGGCATAATCCTCCCATTATCCAGGATTGGGACCAGTACAAGGGTTACACTAGGTGGTGACCAGAGATGGGCGCGTTACTGTAATCTGATTACTTTTTT